>NC_091282.1:1037056041-1037356208 GCF_032444005.1 Ranitomeya imitator
ATATTTTTAATGAGGAAGCTTTTCCGGGGCCACTGGAAATTGTTGGCGCGGCAAGGCCGGGTTCTGGTTTTTTGAGGTACACAAGTGACGTGGATTTGCCTGAAACTGCCCCTCAACCAAGCACAACCGCAGATTTGAGAACAGGAACTTTGGCCCACATGGCGGATTATGCCTTACGTATCCTCAAAAGGGACACACGCATTACTAAAATGATGAACGATGACGATTACTGGTTGGCCTGCCTCCTTGATTCTCGCTATAAAGGCAAATTGCAAAATATAATGCCACATGAGAACTTGGAACTAATATTAGCAACCAAACAATCAACTCTTGTTGACCGTTTGCTTCTGGCATTCCCTGCACACAGCGCCCGTGATCGTTCTCACACGAGCTGCAGGGGCCAGCAGACCAGAGGTGTTAGAGGGGCAGAAATCAGAAGTGGCGTTGGCCAGAGGGGTTTTCTGACCAGGTTGTGGAGTGATTTTGCTATGACCGCAGACAGGACAGGTACTGCAGCATCAATTCAAAGTGACAGGAGACAACATTTGTCCAGTATGGTTACAAATTATTTTTCATCCCTTATCGACGTTCTCCCTCAACCGTCATTCCCATTTGATTACTGGGCATCCAAATTAGACACCTGGCCAGAATTGGCAGAATATGCATTGCAGGAGCTTGCTTGCCCGGCAGCTAGTGTCCTATCAGAAAGAGTATTCAGTGCTGCAGGTTCAATACTAACAGAAAAAAGGACTCGTCTGGCTACCCAAAATGTAGATGATCTAACCTTCATTAAAATGAACCACAACTGGATTTCGAAATCTTTTGCCCCACCTTGCCCGGCTGACACCTAGCTTTCCTATGAAAAGGTCTTGCCTGTGGACTATTCTGAATGACTTTTCCAATCTCGTAATTTTCTCCACCTGATTGTCCAGCATACGACATGTTTACACCTCACTAAATGGCCAAACTCCCCACACGGGGCCGTGGTATCGCCACTTGGCGCCAGCACCCGTGAGAGTGCTGTTTGTCTGAAGAGGTGGGTGTGCCCACTTTTGGTCGACGGCACTGCCACTGGGTCCCTCATAGTACAATAAAGTGTCTCTGGCGGTGGTGGTGCGCACCCAACGTCAGACACACCGTTGTAATATGAGGGGCCCTGGGCCTGTACCGCCGGCCACAAGACAGTTCCCCCCCCAGCTCAAACAGTGCTCTACCACTTGCAAAATTATCTCTCACAGCTCCACCAATGTTTAGTCTATGCGCTGACATCCTTCAATGCCTGGCACTGACAATACCATTGTATTGACATTTTTGTTATGTTAGGCCTTTGAAGCCTGTCTGCGGTCCCTCCTTCCACTAGGCCTCCACTGACCATTGTACTGATGCCCGTGTACCCCTGGAACCAATTTTAAATTGCCAACAGCCCTATTTTTTTATGTTAGGCCTTCGAAGCCTGTCTGCGGTCCCTCCTTCCACTAGGCCTCCACTGACCATTGTACTGCTGCCCTTGTACCACTGGAACCAATTTTAAATTACCAACAGCCCTATTTTTTATGTTAGGCCTTCGAAGCCTGTCTGCGGTCCCTCCTTCCACTAGGCCTCCACTGACCATTGTACTGCTGCCCTTGTACCACTGGAACCAATTTTAAATTGCCAACAGCCCTATTTTTTTATGTTAGGCCTTCGAAGCCTGTCTGCGGTCACTCCTTCCACTAGGCCTCCACTGACCATTGTACTGCTGCCCTTGTACCACTGGAACCAATTTTAAATTGCCAACAGCCCTATTTTTTTATGTTAGGCCTTCGAAGCCTGTCTGCGGTCCCTCCTTCCACTAGGCCTCCACTGACCACACCACTGCTGCCCGTGTACCCCTGGAACCAATTTAAAATTGCCGACAGCCAGCCCAATTTTATTATGTTAGGCCTTCGAAGCCTGTCTGCGGTCCGTTCTTTCTACTACTACTACACTGACCAGGCCACTGCTGCCCGTGTTCCCCTGGAACCAATTTAAAATTGCCTACAGCCATGTGTTATTATGTTAGGCCTTCGATGCCTGTCTGCGGTCACTCCTTCCACTAGGCCTCCACTGACCACACCACTGCTGCCCGTGTACCCCTGGAACCAATTTAAAATTGCCTACAGCCAGCCCAATTTTATTATGTTAGGCCTTCGAAGCCTGTCTGTGGTCCGTTCTTTCTACTACTACTACACTGACCAGGCCACTGCTGCCCGTGTTCCCCTGGAACCAATTTAAAATTGCCTACAGCCATGTGTTATTATGTTAGGCCTTCGATGCCTGTCTGCGGTCACTCCTTCCACTAGGCCTCCACTGACCACACCACTGCTGCCCGTGTACCCCTGGAACCAATTTAAAATTGCCTACAGCCAGCCCAATTTTATTATGTTAGGCCTTCGAAGCCTGTCTGCGGTCCGTTCTTTCTACTACTACTACACTGACCAGGCCACTGCTGCCCGTGCTCCCCTGGAACCAATTTAAAATTGCCTACAGCCATGTGTTATTATGTTAGGCCTTCGATGCCTGTCTGCGGTCACTCCTTCCACTAGGCCTCCACTGACCACACCACTGCTGCCCGTGTACCCCTGGAACCAATTTAAAATTGCCTACAGCCAGCCCAATTTTATTATGTTAGGCCTTCGAAGCCTGTCTGCGGTCCGTTCTTTCTACTACTACTACACTGACCAGGCCACTGCTGCCCGTGTTCCCCTGGAACCAATTTAAAATTGCCTACAGCTATGTGTTAATATGTTAGGCCTTCGATGCCTGTCTGCGATCACTCCTTCCACTAGGCCTCCACTGACCACACCACTGCTGCCCGTGTACCCCTGGAACCAATTTAAAATTGCCTACAGCCAGCCCAATTTTTTTATTTTAGGCCTTCGATGCCTGTCTGCGGTCCGTTCTTTCTACTACTACTACACTGACCAGGCCACTGCTGCCCGTGTTCCCCTGGAACCAATTTAAAATTGCCTACAGCCATGTGTTATTATGTTAGGCCTTCGATGCCTGTCTGCGGTCACTCCTTCCACTAGGCCTCCACTGACCACACCACTGCTGCCCGTGTACCCCTGGAACCAATTTAAAATTGCCTACAGCCATCTGTTATTATGTTAGGCCTTCGATGCCTGTTTGCGGTCACTCCTTCCACTAGGCCTCCACTGACCACACCACTGCTGCCCGTGTACCCCTGGAACCAATTTAAAATTGCCTACAGCCATCTGGTATTATGTTATGCCTTCGATGACTGTCTGCGGTCACTCCTTCCACTAGGCCTCCACTGACCACACCACTGCTGCCTGTGTACCCCTTGAACCAATTTAAAATTGCCTACAGCCATCAGTTATTATGTTAGGCCTTCGATGCCTGTCTGCGGTCACTCCTTCCACTAGGCCTCCACTGACCACACCACTGCTGCCCGTGTACCCCTGGAACCAATTTAAAATTGCCTACAGCCATCTGTTATTATGTTAGGCCTTCGAAGCCTGTCTGCGGTCCTTCCTTCCAATAGTTCTTCACTGACCAGACCAATGCTGGCCGTGTACCCCTGGAACCCAGCTGAAAGTGCATGTAGCCTCCTTTTTTTCTTTGTTTTATATTTAGAAAGCCCAGATGAACTACGCTGTGCAACGGTTCAAGCTACCCAGTCGACATTTCTTTTGCGAGAAAAGCCATCCCAGCCCTCCAGCGGCATGAAAAAGTCTGCATTGTCATAGCACTCAGGCAATCAAACAGTAGAAAGGTGCACCTGACAAGAGACGCATGGACCAGTAGGCATGTCCACAAAAAGTTACGTGTCCATTACGGCGCACTGGGTTAATGTGTTGGATGCATGGTCCACAGGGGACAGCCTACAAAGTCTGTCTGCAGTCCCTAATTCCAATTTTCCTCCGCTGACCACACCACTGCTGCCCGTGTACCCCTGGAACCAATTTTACAGTGTCTACAGCCTAATTTTGTTGTTAGGCCTACTACGCCTGTCTGCGGTCCCTCCTTCCAATAGTCGTCCACTGACCACACCACTGCTGCCCGTGGACCCCTGGAACCTATTTTTAATTGCATAGAGCATCTTATTTTTAATAGTAGGCGTACAAAGTCTGTCTGCGGTCCACTATTGAAATTGTCCTCCACTGCCCAGAGCACTGCTGCTTGTGTACCCCTGTAACTTTTTTAAGCTGCAGTGAGCCACATTTTTGGTTTAAGTCCTACTACCTGTGTCTGTCTGCGCCACTCAATTCAGCTGTGTTCCTTTGAAAAAAGCTGAGCGTCAATAGTCTTGTTTTCAGCCTCTAGGAATTTTAAAACTACATTGGGGGTACAACTTTGGTAGGGCCTACTAACGGTGTCTGCCTCCCCAAGGTGTGCCCCAGGTTTCCTCGCCATTGCTTCGATCTTAATGCTCACGTTTAGTAGTTGTTGGAAACTACACTGCATTAGGCCTACAAATTGGGTATGGGGTGTAGAGAGATGGTGTGTTCCCCTCCAAGGTGTTCCCCAGGTTTCCTCGCCAATGCTTCGATCTTCATGCTCTCGTTTAGTAGTTGTTGGAAACTACACTGCATTAGGCCTACAAATTGGGTATGGGGTGTAGAGAGATGGTGTGTTCCACTCCAAGGTGTTCTCCAGGTTGCCTTTCCTGAGCTTCGATCTTCCGGCTCTCGTTTAGTAGTTGTTGGAAACTACACTGCATTAGGCCTACAAATTGGGTATGGGGTGTAGAGAGATGGTGTGTTACACTCCAAGGTGTTCCCCAGGTTTCCTCTCCATTGCTTCGATCTTCATGCACTCGTTTAGTAGTTGTTGGAAACTACGCTGCATTAGACCTACAAATTGGGTATGGGGTGTAGAGAGCTGGTGTGTTCCACTCCAAGGTGTTCTCCAGGTTGCCTTTCCTGAGCTTCGATCTTCCGGCTCTCGTTTAGTAGTTGTTGGAAACTACACTGCATTAGGCCTACAAATTGGGTATGGGGTGTAGAGAGATGGTGTGTTATACTCCAAGGTGTTCCACAGGTTTCCTCTCCATTGCTTCGATCTTCATGCTCTCGTTTAGTAGTTGTTGGAAACTACGCTGCATTAGGCCTACAAATTGGGTATGGGGTGTAGAGAGATGGTGTGTTCCACTCCAAGGTGTTCTCCAGGTTGCCTTTCCTGAGCTTCGATCTTCCGGCTCTCGTTTAGTAGTTGTTGGAAACTACACTGCATTAGGCCTACAAATTGGGTATGGGGTGTAGAGATATGGTGTGTTACACTCCAAGGTGTTCCCCAGGTTTCCTCGCCATTGCTTCGATCTTCATGCTCTCGTTTAGTAGTTGTTGGAAACTACGCTGCATTAGGCCTACAAATTGGGTATGGGGTGTAGAGAGATGGTGTGTTCTACTCCAAGGTGTTCTCCAGGTTGCCTTTCCTGAGCTTCGATCTTCTGGCTCTCGTTTAGTAGTTGTTGGAAACTACGCTGCATTAGGCCTACAAATTGGGTATGGGGTGTAGAGAGATGGTGTGTTCCACTCCAAGGTGTTCCCCAGGTTTCCTCTCCATTGCTTCGATCTTCATGCTCTCGTTTAGTAGTTGTTGGAAACTACACTGCAATAGGCCTACAAATTGGGTATGGGGTGTAGAGAGATGGTGTGTTCCACTCCAAGGTGTTCCCCAGGTTTCCTCTCCATTGCTTCGATCTTCATGCTCTCGTTTAGTAGTTGTTGGAAACTACACTGCATTAGGCCTACAAATTGGGTATGGGGTGTAGAGAGATGGTGTGTTCCACTCCAAGGTGTTCCCCAGGTTTCGTCCACATTGCTTCGGTCTTCTGACTCTCGTTTAGTAGTTGTAGAAAACTACACTGCATTAGGCCTACAAATTGGGTATGGGGTGTAGAGAGATGGTGTGTTACATTCCAAGGTATTCCCCAGGTTTCGTCCACATTGCTTCGATCTTCCGACTCTCATTTAGTAGTTGTTGAAAACTACACTGCATTAGGCCTACAAATTGGGTATGGGGTGTAGAGAGATGGTGTGTTACACTCCAAGGTGTTCTCCAGGTTGCCTTTCCTGAACTTCTATCTTCAGGCTCTCATTAAATTGTGGTTAAATGGAACAACTGCATTTGGCGTACTAGTTGGTTTGGGGCCTACTATCGGTGTCTGCCACTCCTTGCTGTTCTCCTGGTTTCCTGTCCTGAAATTCCATTTTCAGGCTCTCGTTAAGTAGTTGTTAATGTTAGACTGCATTTGGCCTACTAGTTGGGTTGGGGCCTACTATCGGTGTCTGCCACTCCTTGCTGTTCTCCTCCACTGAACAAAGCTGTGCCGCCTGTTTACTACGGTTGCCAATTTTGAACTGCATTTCGACTAACATAGTAACATAGTAACATAGTTAGTAAGGCCGAAAAAAGACATTTGTCCATCCAGTTCAGCCTATATTCCATTATAATAAATACCCAGATCTACGTCCTTCTACAGAACCTAATAATTGTATGATACAATATTGTTCTGCTCCAGGAAGACATCCAGGCCTCTCTTGAACCCCTCGACTGAGTTCACCATCACCACCTCCTCAGGCAAGCAATTCCAGATTCTCACTGCCCTAACAGTAAAGAATCCTCTTCTATGTTGGTGGAAAAACCTTCTCTCCTCCAGACGCAAAGAATGCCCCCTTGTGCCCGTCACCTTCCTTGGTATAAACAGATCCTCAGCGAGATATTTGTATTGTCCCCTTATATACTTATACATGGTTATTAGATCGCCCCTCAGTCGTCTTTTTTCTAGACTAAATAATCCTAATTTCGCTAATCTATCTGGGTATTGTAGTTCTCCCATCCCCTTTATTAATTTTGTTGCCCTCCTTTGTACTCTCTCTAGTTCCATTATATCCTTCCTGAGCACCGGTGCCCAAAACTGGACACAGTACTCCATGTGCGGTCTAACTAGGGATTTGTACAGAGGCAGTATAATGCTCTCATCATGTGTATCCAGACCTCTTTTAATGCACCCCATGATCCTGTTTGCCTTGGCAGCTGCTGCCTGGCACTGGCTGCTCCAGGTAAGTTTATCATTAACTAGGATCCCCAAGTCCTTCTCCCTGTCAGATTTACCCAGTGGTTTCCCGTTCAGTGTGTAATGGTGATATTGATTCCCTCTTCCCATGTGTATAACCTTACATTTATCATTGTTAAACCTCATCTGCCACCTTTCAGCCCAAGTTTCCAACTTATCCAGATCCATCTGTAGCAGAATACTATCTTCTCTTGTATTAACTGCTTTACATAGTTTTGTATCATCTGCAAATATCGATATTTTACTGTGTAAACCTTCTACCAGATCATTAATGAATATGTTGAAGAGAACAGGTCCCAATACTGACCCCTGCGGTACCCCACTGGTCACAGCGACCCAGTTAGAGACTATACCATTTATAACCACCCTCTGCTTTCTATCACTAAGCCAGTTACTAACCCATTTACACACATTTTCCCCCAGACCAAGCATTCTCATTTTGTATACCAACCTCTTGTGCGGCACGGTATCAAACGCTTTGGAAAAATCGAGATATACCACGTCCAATGACTCACCGTGGTCCAGCCTATAGCTTACCTCTTCATAAAAACTGATTAGATTGGTTTGACAGGAGCGATTTCTCATAAACCCATGCTGATATGGAGTTAAACAGTTATTCTCATTGAGATAATCCAGAATAACATCCCTCAGAAACCCTTCAAATATTTTACCAACAATAGAGGTTAGACTTACTGGCCTATAATTTCCAGGTTCACTTTTAGAGCCCTTTTTGAATATTGGCACCACATTTGCTATGCGCCAGTCCTGCGGAACAGACCCTGTCGCTATAGAGTCCCTAAAAATAAGAAATAATGGTTTATCTATTACATTACTTAGTTCTCTTAGTACTCGTGGGTGTATGCCATCCGGACCCGGAGATTTATCTATTTTAATCTTATTTAGCCGGTTTCGCACCTCTTCTTGGGTTAGATTGGTGACCCTTAATATAGGGTTTTCATTGTTTCTTGGGATTTCACCTAGCATTTCATTTTCCACCGTGAATACCGTGGAGAAGAAGGTGTTTAATATGTTAGCTTTTTCCTCGTCATCTACAACCATTCTTTCCTCACTATTTTTTAAGGGGCCTACATTTTCAGTTTTTATTCTTTTACTATTGATATAGTTGAAGAACAGTTTGGGATTAGTTTTACTCTCCTTAGCAATGTGCTTCTCTGTTTCCTTTTTGGCAGCTTTAATTAGTTTTTTAGATAAAGTATTTTTCTCCCTATAGTTTTTTAGAGCTTCAATGGTGCCATCCTGCTTTAGTAGTGCAAATGCTTTCTTTTTACTGTTAATTGCCTGTCTTACTTCTTTGTTTAGCCACATTGGGTTTTTCCTATTTCTAGTCCTTTTATTCCCACAAGGTATAAACCGCTTACACTGCCTATTTAGGATGTTCTTAAACATTTCCCATTTATTATCTGTATTCTCATTTCTGAGGATATTGTCCCAGTCTACCAGATTAAGGGCATCTCTAAGCTGTTCAAACTTTGCCTTCCTAAAGTTCAATGTTTTTGTGACTCCCTGACAAGTCCCCCTAGTGAAAGACAGGTGAAACTGCACAATATTGTGGTCGCTATTTCCTAAATGCCCAACCACCTGCAGATTTGTTATTCTGTCAGGTCTATTAGATAGTATTAGGTCTAAAAGTGCTGCTCCTCTGGTTGGATTCTGCACCAATTGTGAAAGATAATTTTTCTTGGTTATTAGCAGAAACCTGTTGCCTTTATGGGTTTTACAGGTTTCTGTTTCCCAGTTAATATCCGGGTAGTCCCCCATAACCAGGACCTCATTATGGGTTGCAGCTTCATCTATCTGCTTTAGAAGTAGACTTTCCATGGTTTCTGTTATATTTGGGGGTTTGTAACAGACCCCAATGAGAATTTTGTTACCATTTTTCCCTCCATGAATTTCAACCCATATGGACTCGACATCCTCATTCCCTTCGCTAATATCCTCCCTTAAAGTGGACTTTAGACAAGACTTTACATAGAGACAAACCCCTCCTCCTCTCCGATTTTTACGATCCTTTCTAAACAGACTGTAACCCTGTAAGTTAACTGCCCAGTCATAGCTTTCATCTAACCATGTCTACTTACTGATTTGGGCCTACTCTCTGTGTCAGCCTCTCATTCCAGTTGTCCTCCACTGCAATGCCCCCTGGTTAGTCCTGTGTTACCAATTTTGAACTGCATTTAGCCAACTTTATTCTTTGGGCCTATATCTGTGTTTCCTCCTCATCCTGCCCATTGCCCAGCCAGTGATAGATGAGTCTGCTGGTACATTGACCCATAATGCAAAATTCCCCGTGCACGCTACACAGCAAGATTGTGACCCTGCTGAAAGTCAGGTTCCTCTTCCCGCATACCATACCACCTTACACGGGGACAAAGAGGAAGGTGCAGATGAAAGTGCAGGTTCCTTCATCAGGTGGGGGGAGGAATACTAGTTGGCGACGTCACTGGCACAGGGCCTCTCATAGTACGCAAAAGTGTTGCTGCCGGTGGGAGGCGCCCCCGCCGTGCAAACACACCGCTGTACTTTGAGGGGCCCTGTGCCAGTGCCAATGCCAACGAGTGGGCCCCCCCTGCTTGCTCAGGATCACAGCACTTGCAAAGTTGAAATACTTACCTCTCCCTGCTCCACTGCCGTGACGCGGTCCAGATTTCCTGGGCCCACTAATTACTTGAACCAGCCCTACCCACCACAACTTTAGCCAAATGACCCCCAATTTCAAATGCCTTCCAATTATTATAAGCTAAATTACGATTGACAAGCTTCTGTAACAAGAATGGATGTTTTTGCCATTAAAATGGGCAGTGTAGGTGTTTTCCTGGCCTCCACTCACTGCCGACTATGCTCCCCCATTGACTTGCATTGGGTTTCGTGTTTCGGGCGATACCCGACTTTTCGCCATAATCAGCCGATTCCACTCGACTCGACTTCTAAGATAGTCGGGTTTCGCGAAACACGACTCGACTCTAAAAAGGTCAAGGTCGCTCAACCCTAGTCATCATTTTGATCATGTGGGGGTCCCTTTTTAGGATACGCAAGGCATACTCAGCCATGTGGGCCAATGTTCCAGGTGTCAATTCACTGCTTGTGCTGGGTTGAGGAGCACTTTCTTGCAAATCAACATCACTTGTGTCCTGCAAAAACCCTGCACCTGACCTTGCAATGCCACCAGTTTCTATTGCCCCCTGAGAAGCATCCTCCTCCCACAAATATTCATCCCCATCATCCTCCTCCTCTTCGTCCGCCACCTCGTCCAAGAGAGTTCCCTGAGCAGACAATGGCTGACTGTCATCAAGGCTTCCCTCCTCCTCGGCTGCAGACGCCAGCTCCTTAATGTGCGTCAAACTTTGCATCAGCAGTGTGGAGTTCCACCTTGTTGCAACGTCGATTATTAGGCGGTGCTGGGGAAGATTCAGCAATCGCTGATGGTTCAGCATACTGCTGGAGTGTACGGGCGACCGGCAGATGTGCGAGCAAAGTCTTCGCACCTTCAGGAGCAGGCTGGTAACTCCGGATAATTTTTCAGGAAGCACTGCACCACCAGGTTCAAGGTGTGAGCCAGGCAAGGTATGTGTTTCAGTTCTGAGAGGGCTATGGCAGCCATAAAATTCCTTCCGTTATCACTGACTACCTTGCCTGCCTTAAGATGTACACTGCCCAGCCATGACTGAGTTTGTTGCTGCAAGAACTCGGCCAGTACTTCCGCGGTGTGTCTGTTGTCGCCCAAACACTTCATTTCTAACACAGCCTGCTGACGCTTACCACTAGCTGTTCGATAATGGGACACCTCGTGTGCAACACTGGCAGCTGCGGATGGAGTGGTCTTGCGACTGTGCTCTGTGGACGAGGAGGAGGATGGGTGGCGAACGCCTACAGCCAACTGTTTCCTAGACCGTGGGCTAGGCAGAACTGTCCCACTATGGCTGTCCCCTGTGGACCCTGCATCCACCACATTAACCCAGTGCGCTGTGATGGACACGTAACGTCCCTGGCCATGCCTACTGGTCCATGCATCTGTTGTGAGGTGCACTTTTCTACTGACTGATTGCCTCAGTGCATGGACAATGCGGTCTTTGACATGCTGGTGGAGGGCTGGGATGGCTTTTCTCGCAAAGAAGTGCCGACTGGGTAGGTCATAGCGTGGTACTGCGTAGGCCATCAGGTCTTTGAAAGCTTCGCTTTCAACCAATTGGTAGGGCATCATCTCTAATAAGATTAGTATAGCAATGTGGGCGTTCAAACCCTGTGTACGCAGATGAGAGGATGAGTACTTCCTTTTCCTAATGAGAGTCTCTTGTAGGGTGAGCTGGACTGGAGAGCTGCATATGGTGGAACTAGCGGTGGTGGTGGTGGACATGGCGGATTGAGAGAGGGTTGGTGATGGTATTCTCGATGTTGGCCTACATACAGTGTTTCCTACCAATAACCTTGTGATTCCCTGACTGCTTTGGCCTTGCGACGATACCTCCACATTTGCTGCTGGTGGTGTCCTAACCGGTGGGCTTACAGTGAGGAAAGCAATGTAGCGTTGCTAACTACCTTCATTCTGAGCAGGTGCACCAACAGTACGGGATGTTTGGTAGTTAGTCCAGGCTTGCAAGTGCATGATGGTTAAATATTTAAGCATGCACGTTGTATTTAAATTTTGAAGATTCTTCCCTCTGCTAAAGGTCTTTGAGCATTTCTTACAGATAACTTTGCACTGATCATTCGGATCTTGGTTAAAAAATTGCCACACTACACTCTTCCTACTATGGAACACCTTTTCAGGCATTGCACGCTGTGCTACTTTCACCGGATGGCCACGCTGTCCTAAAACTGTTTTTGACAAATGTTTTTGACCAGATACGGGCCTGCCAGATGAAAGCTGTTGCGATGTAGATGGCTGCTGCGGATCATCCTCCTCCGCTTCTGAGCTACTGGCAGTGGCACCCTCTTCCCCCAATGGCTGCCAATCTGGGTCAACAACTGGGTCATCTATCACCGCCTCTTCAATGTTATGTGCACCTTCCTCTGTGTCACCGTGTAAGGTGTTATAGCGTTCGGGATGGGGCACCATAGTCTCATCAGGGTCAGATTCTAGCTCAGTACACTGCGAAGGCAATGTAGTGATCTGAGTCAATGGAACAGCATAATAATCTAGCTGTGTCTGTGCATCAGTGCACTCCATGTCCTATTCATCTTGTAATGGGCTGTTAACAATTTCCCTTTCTAACCCAGGCACGGTATGTGTAAAGAGCTCCATGGAGTAACCTTTAGTGTCTCCTGCCGCATCCTTCACTTTTGGTTTGGGTGAAGGACACAAGGAAGCGACTTGTTCCTGACCGGGAGCATCCACTGATGACTCGCTGCTTTTATATTTGGAACTTTCTGAAGAGGCGAAAGAGCTAGAGGCTGAGTCAGCAAGGAAAGACAAAACTTTTTCCTGCTGCTCCGGCTTTAAAAGCTGTTTTCCTACTCCCAGATAAGGGAGCCTTCGAGGCCTTGTGTAGCCAGACGATGACGCTGGCTAAACACCTCGAGCCTTAGGTGCTATTTTGCTTTTCCCACTACCACCAGATGCTCCACCACCACCATCAGTACCAGCTGGCAATGACCGCCCACGGCTTCTTCCACCAGACTTCCTAATTTTTGGGAAAATCTAACCAAAATAACAACCGTTATATGGTACTGTAAAACAAGGTAGAAGGTGTATATAAACTTGTTGAGAATTTAAATCTCCCTTTTTTTTTGGGGGGGGGAGACTGAACCAAAACTCATGACTTTTGGATATAGGATGGACCCCACTCCTTCTTAAAACCACCATAACTACTGTAAACCTAGGTACTAAAATAAATACACAAAACACATTATTTTGGTTGTCAAAATGGCCACAGCTTTTATTCAAATCACAGGATTAAATAATCACAGTAGGAGTCAGGTGGAGTGCTAGTACATTGGGATTCACAAGTACTGCGATATCCCCAGCTGTCTGACATACAGCACCAGGACAGACAGCCATAAAGGGGCGGCACGCACTGGCTTGCCATTCAAGCAGAGCCAGTAAACTTTCAGGGCACCAATGACCCTATTATCCTCACTCCTGTGCTTAACCACTGTGCCCGCCCCCTGATTGATGTTACCATTACAACGTCCTTGAGGCTGGCCACCAAAGCCGAGCCTGCTCACCACCAAGAGGTTTTACATCCTCTATTAGTTAAAATGAGTCCACCTTAACTTGTCTGCAACTTCCACCTGACTCCTAAACCGCAAAGCCGTGACGGGTTATAAATTCCAAGTCTCATTTGACACCTTTTTTTTTTTTTTTTTTTATAATTAAATCATTTTTGCAAACTTAAAAATTAGGAGTCCCTGCAAAAGCATTAATGGGACTAAACTTGGCAAACCCCCGACTCACAAAGAGTCATCCTACAGCGCTCAGGAGAGGAAAAACCCCCTGTGGAGGAAACCTCCAGGGAACCATGGCTGAAGGATTGCCCTTCCCTTGGGCTTAGAAGGTTACCACAAATAATAACTCTTTATAGCCAATATACAATTGAACCTGGTACAAGATATACAATGACAAATTCAAAAATACAATAAAGCATTTATCATTATACAAGCAATAATTAAAAAGTTTAAGGACAGAGATTATAAACAGGGCGGGAGGGCGGGTAATGTTTCCTCCTGTCCATCGTGTGAGAGAAAGAGGGAGAGCCAGAGTTGCCTCCCCTATATAAGCCCCACCCTCCTCACAGTAATACACCAGGCACAAACATCTAAACTCCTTCCTCTTAAAGCAACATCACTCTTGTTTAAAATCTACACCACAATACAAACAAAAGCTGCAGGAGTTCTCAGTCCACCCATCCCCAAGTCATGTCCACCTCCGTCTAGTCTCCGGTGGTTTCTGGCCCAGAGTGTAACACTACACAATGTAAGTGGCAGAACGTGGCTGGCTGATATACGACAAACCAACAGAACTGACGTAGATCCACTTTGTGACAATTTGAATCTCCCTTTTTTGGGGGGGAGAATGCACCAAAACTCAGGCCCAGTGTATAACACTACACAATGTAAGTGGCAGTACATGGCTGGAAAATATATGAAAAAATACAAGGACTGTAGTACAATTTCAATCTCCCTACAATGATCTCAGGACAAGTATGGCAGCAATAAAAAGGACTTCTGCACACAAAAGTGTGGACAAATAAACAAGATAACTGTGCAGAAAGGAGCAACAGGATTTTTGCTTTTAAAAAAGCAGTTGGTTTGCACAGCAGCGTACAAACAGCAATGCAGCTATCAGGGAGCCTTATAAGGCAGCCTAATAAGCTGCAGAGCTGATGCACAAAAATATAGCCTCTACTGTCCCTGCAAAGAAAAGGTGGTGTTGGACAGTGGAAATCGCTACAGCACAAGCGGTTTGGGGGTTAATCTTCCCTCCCTAACTATATCCCTTCTTCTGATGAAGCTGCAGCAACCTCTCCCTATGCTACGATCGGCAGAAGTAAGATGGCGGTTGGCGTGCATGCCCCTTTATAGCCCCTGTGACGCCGCAGAAAGCAAGCCAATCACTGTCATGCCCTTCTCTAAGATGGTGGGGACCGAGACCTATGTCATCACGCTGCCCACACTCTGCGTCATCCTTCATTGGCTGAAAAATGGTGCTGAAAGCGTCATACGAAATACAACTTTGGCGTGAAGATCGCTGACCTCGTGGCCGATCCCACACTAGGGTTGGGTTTCATGAAACCCGACTTTGCTGAAAGTCGGCGATCTTTGAATTTGTCCAATCCGTTTCGCTCAACCCTAGTGTGGGGTACTCTCACAAGGAGTGCAAAGTTTTGAAAGATGCTGAGGGTGTACCTTGCTGACCATACGAATGTCCTCTGGGATTCCTCTGTACCTTATAATTATTGGTTATTCAAGCTGGACACGTGCCATGAACTGGCTCTCTATGCCTCGGAGGTCCTGGCCTGCCCTGACGCTAGCGTTTTGTCAGAGTTGATTTTTGGTGCCGCTGGTAGAATCATAACTGATAAGCATATCCACCTGTCAACTGGAAATGCTGACAGGCTGACTGTTGTAAAAATGAACAAGGGCTGGATTGGGCCAGAGTTCTCAACACAACCGAACGATAGCAGCATAACATACTCAAATCCAGTGTCTTTTTTTTTGGGGGGGGGGATCTATTCCCATGCACCTCTTCACACCCACACATGGGTATATTATTCCTGATTTTGGCTATTTGCTGTTGCCCTCCACCTTCTCCTCGTCCTCCATCACCAGATCACCAAGGTGACCATGGTCTGTGATGGCACACCTACATATTTTTTTTTTTTTTTTGAAAGATGCACGTTCAAAAAAAAAATGGTTATACAGTATGTTCATGTATACCCCCCCAGGGGTAAATGTTTGTCAGGCCATACTCTTAGTGCATGGGCATTACAAGTATAGGAGACCCGCTCCTTTCTAATGGGAACATTTTTTTATGAGGGCCTCCTCCACGTCTCTTCCAAGGGGCATTTGAGTGCCTCCAAATTTTTGGCAGCCCTTGCATTCACTGCATAGGCAAACAGTATGGGAGACCCACTTCCTAATAAAGGGAATATTGTTTTCAGGAGGCCCTGCTGTAATCTCTTCAAGGGGTATCATGCTGCGTCCAAATTTTTCGCATCTCTTGCATTCATTGCATAGGCAAACAGTATGTGAGACCCACTTCCTAATAATGGGACAATTGTTTTGAGGTTGTCCTCCACGTCTTTTTTTCAAGGGGTGTTGGGGTGTGTCCAAATTTATGGCAGCGATTGCATTCACTGCATAGGCAAACAGTATGAGCGCCCCACCCCCTTTTTGGCCTCCGCCCCTGTTGGGACCCCCAGCATGGAGTAGACTGCTTTCCCACGGAACGTTCCATCCCCTGGTATCTCTCGACCAGTCCAACCAGTTCATCCACATTTCGGGGATCACCCTGGGCAACCCAAGTCTGTATGGGCCTCAGCAGGGAGTGTACAAACCGGTCCATCACCACCCTGTTATGAAAGGCAATTCAGAATCACAATGGACATGGAGGTCAGAGCACATACAGTGATCTGACAATAACCCAAAATAATAGAACGAGCTCTGAGACGTGGGAACTCTGCAGACCGCAATCCCTAAACCTATCAAACCACACTAAAGGTAGCCGTGGAGCGCTCCTGACCAGAACCTAGGCGCCTCGTCACAGCCTGAGAAACTAGCTAGTCCTGAAGATAGAAAAATAAGCCTACCTTGCCTCAGAGAAATTCCCCAAAGGAAAAGGCAGCCCCCCACATATAATGACTGTGAGTAAGATGAAAACACAAACATAGAGATGAAACAGATTTAGCAAAGTGAGGCCCGACTAGCTGAACAGAACGAGGATAGGGAAGATAACTTTGCGGTCAGCACAAAAACCTATAAATAACCACGCAGAGGGGACAAAAAGACCCTCCGCACCGACTAACGGTACGGAGGTGGTCCCTCTGCGTCTCAGAGCTTCCAGCAGGCGAGAAAAACCAATAAAGCAAGCTGGACTGAAAAATAGCAACAAAATAACATAAGCAAAACTTAGCTTTGCAGAGCAGCAGGCCACAGGAATGATCCAGGGAAAAAACAAGTCCTACACTGGAACATTGACAGGAAGCATGGATCAAAGCATCAGGTGGAGTTAAGTAGAGAAGAAGCTAACGAGCTCACCAGATCACCTGAGGGAGGAAACTCAGAAGCTGCAGTACCACTTTCCTCCACAAACGGAAGATCCCAGAGAGAATCATCCGAAGTACCACTTGTGACCACAGGAGTGAACTCTGCCACAGAATTCACAACACCACCCATTCTACGATCTGCGCAGGCATAGAGGACTTTGGCTGCATCCATTTCTGGACCAGGACCAACAGGTCAAACATTTTGGAGCACAGTGGTTTTTCCCAGTGATAAGCCCAACGGTGAAGCCCCAGTGCCCTAAAAGTCATTGTAAGGCTGGGGTTACACTGCGTTATGGCAGTCCATTGGACTGCGTTACACCACGGCATAACGTGGTTTAACGCAGTCCGTTAACGCTGCCATTAACCCCTATCATCGGGCGCATCATCAACGCATGTCATAATCGGCATGCCCTAGCGATGTGCCATCAATCAGTGACGGAGCCTCGGACGATGGCGTCTATGCTATAGTGTTAACACAGCCCGTCAATGCTATGCATTGAATGGGCTGCTTTAACGCAGTATGAACCCAGCCTTACCCCCAAGCATGCAAGACTCTCTGTTTTTAGCTTGCTATGCTCTTTAGCATCCTGAAAAGCTAAATCATAGTATGTTTTGTGGGGTTTCCACTTTCAAGCCAGTACCTCTGCCCACTGCTCTGGCGGGAGTTTCTCTTTCTCGGTGACCCTTTCAAACACCGTCAGGAAAGCCTCAACAGTGCAATCCTCCATTGTAGATTCTTCAGCCTCAACAATGCAGTTCTCCACTGCAGGTTCTACAGCCTCAACACTGCAATTCACTGCAGGTTCTTCAGCTTCAATATTGAAATTCTCCACTGCAGGTTCTTCAGCCTTACCACTGCAATTCTCCACTGCAAGTTCTTCAGCCTCAACACTGCAATTCACTGCAGGTTCTTCAGCTTCAATATTGCAATTCCCCACTGCAGGTTCTTCAGCCTTAGCACTGCAATTCACTGCATAGGCAAACAGTATGGGAGAACCACTTCCTAATAATGAGAACACTGATTTCAGGAGGTCCTGCTGTACGTCTCTTTCAAGGGGAATTAGGGTGCATCCCAATTTTTGGCAGCCTTGCATTCACTGCATAGGCAAACAGTATGGGAGAACCATTTCCTAATAATGGGAACATTGTTTTCAGGAGGTCCTGTGTACGTCTCTTCAAAGGGCTATTGGGGTGCATCTAAATTTTGGCCAGGCCTTGAATTCACTACATAGGCAAACAGTATGGGAGACCCACTTCCTAATAATGGAAACAACAAAGCATAGCCAGCTGATGGATCCGTCCATTTGGCCATGTGAGGGCTTATTTTTTGCGGGACGAGTTGTACTTTTGAATGACATCATTGGTTTTACCATTTCGTGTACTAGAAAACGGGAAAAAAATTCCAAGTGCAGTGAAATTGCAAAAAAAGTGCAGTCCCACACTTGTTTTTTGTTTGGCTTTTTTGCTAGGTTCACTAAATGCTAAAACTGACCTGCTATTATGATTCTCCAGGTCACTACGAGTTCACAGACACCTAACATGTCTAGGTTATTTTTTACCTAAGTGGTGAAAAAAAATTCCAAACTTTGCTAAAAAAAAAAAAAAAATTGTGCCATTTTCCGATACTCGTAGCGTCTCCATTTTTCATGATCTGGGGTCGTTTGAGGGCTTATTTTTTGCGTGCCGAGCTGGCGTTTTTAATGATTCCAATTCGGTGCAGATACGTTCATTTGATCGCCCGTTATTGCATTTTAATGCAATGTCGCGGTGACTAAAAAAAGTAATTCTGGAGTTTCGATTTTTTTTCTCGTTACGCCGTTTAGCTATCAGGTTAATGCTTTTTTTTTATTGATAGATCGGGCGATTCTGAACACGGTGATACTAAATATGTGTAGGTTTGATTTTTCTTTTATTGATTTATTTTGATAGGGGCAAAAGGGGGGTGATTTTAACGTTTATATTTTTTTTATTTTTTTCACATTTTTTTAAACTTTTTTCTTTAACTTTTGCCATGCTTCAATAGCCTCCATGGGAGGCTAGAAGCAGGCACAGCACGATCGCCTCTGCTACATAGCAGCGATCTGCTGTTCGCTGCTATGTAGTAGAAAATCAGGTGTGCTGTGAGCGCCGACCACAGGGTGGCGCTCACAGCTACCGGCGATCAGTAACCATAGAGGTCTCAAGGACCTCTATGGTTACAATGGAGAAGCATCGCCGACCCCGATCATGTGACGGGGGTCAGCGATGCGCTCATATCCGGCCGCCCGGCTCAATGCGGTAGTTAAATGCCGCTGTCTGCGTTTGACAGCGGCATTTAACTAGCTAATAGCGGCGGGTGAATCGCGATTTCACCCGCCGCTATTGCGGGCCCATGTCATTGCGGAGCCCTGCATCAAAGCAGGGGAGCTGACCTCGGACGTACTATCCCGTCCGAGGTCAGTAAGGGGTTAAAATTACATTTCCAGTGAATGCATTTGTCTTGGTTGAAAGCAATGCTAAAACTCAAAATGCGTCAAAAGCGCTATGTGTGAACATAGCCCAAGGTGGAGGAGCATTTTTGGTTATTTATTTTACCTTATATACAAGTCATTACACTGGAAAGGATGTTCCTTTACAGATTGCCCAGGAAAATCCATTTTAGTTTCGTTTTTGTATGTTTTATTGTGAGTCTGTATAAGTGGCATAAGACTTTGACAACATTATTCACAGCAGTGACCTGGGAGTCAGAAATGCTACCAGGGGTCTTCCCTACAATGTTACTGTAACACGACAGGTTCCTGGGTGTTACAGTGGCATTGCTTTCCTCACGGGGAGAGTGATGTCATGCTTGGAAGCGAGGAAGGATCCCTTTTACAGGTATTAAGCACATACAACACCGTTCTATCTCCTGGCCAGAGGGGGGAGCTCTACACCCGACATCAGGGGAGCTGCTCTCTCTGGTCGGGAGGAGGAGTCAGTTGCTAGGCAGTTGGAGAGAGACAGTTGGTGAGAGGAGAGCGAGTAGTGAGGAAGGAGATCTGGGGCCATGCAGATGAGTGATTGTGCAGCTCCTGGGAAGGAAAAAGAGAGCAGAGCAACTTGTAAAGAGACTGAAAGGAGGAAAGAGCAAAGGCGAAGTGAAGAGCTGGAGAGAGAAGTTGCCACTGAGCTTCCTCCACGCTGAACGCAGATACCGGTAGCCAGAAGGTTGTGGGGGTAACTTCATGAAACCGGTGGACAGCAGATTGCAAGTTACTCGTCCACCATTGACACCCGAGGACACAGTAGCAGATAGAGCCCAGGTCGTGCTAGAGATCCTGTAAAAAGGCTCGATTTACCTGTCGTACGGGTCAGTGTCCTACCAAGAAGAGACAGAGAGAACGCGAGGACCTTGTATGAGGCCTAAGGCAGCAAGGGACTACACCACAGTGCTAGAGGGGAGGCTTCTAACCCCACCTGGTAAGGGGGACTCCAGATTTGCTTCAAAGCTGGCCGGACCATACCAGTACCTGTGATCCAGTACCCTGGACTGTGGAAGCCTGAACCCTTCAGTAAAGAGGTAGAGACTGCAATCCTGTGTCCTCCGTTTCTTTCTACACCACGTACCATCTGTCCCTACTGCACCGGGAGTTCTGGGGACCCAGCTTCACCTGTGGGAAGCCATACCATCCCAGCTGCCATAACATCACCCCAGTGGACCCCTTT
This sequence comes from Ranitomeya imitator, assembly GCF_032444005.1. Taxonomy (NCBI): domain Eukaryota; kingdom Metazoa; phylum Chordata; class Amphibia; order Anura; family Dendrobatidae; genus Ranitomeya; species Ranitomeya imitator. The sequence goes on from NC_091282.1 coordinate 1,037,076,511, forward strand.
AAGCAGCATCACTCATCCCTGACCAAGTACCACAGGTGTCGTCACAAACTTTTACTACTTCACAAGCCCCTTTAAAGACTTTTCCTTTAACATAGGCACCTAGGGCATGGACCGGGTCACCCCGTGCCGTGACACATCCCTTTAAGTACCGGACTTACCCCATGGCCTTGACGGGCATTCCATTACCATGTCATTTGAGCACTGTTCCCATCAATTTCTGCAATTTCTAGACCCTCTAAAGACCGCCAGGGGGGCCACTGGAAAAATGCTCGAGTTTCCCATAAACTTACATTGGGCTTGTTGCTCAGGTTGAGCACCCGAGCATTCCAATTTGCTCGACCTGAGCAACGAGCACCCAAGCATTTTAGTGCTCGCCCATAACAAAATTCTATCCTGGTTGTAGTAGATCACCAGGGATTGTAGTAGAAACCAGGGATTCAAGCTTGAGGAGGCTAATTTGCATATTCCAGGTGCCTTCTGGGAAAAGAGAAGAGTCTCCCTAAGCTAGAAGATCGTTGGGTACAGCCGGGACCAGCTGCTTGGAAAGAATCACCAAACCAGGGATTCAAGCTTGAGGAGGCTAATTTGCATATTCCAGGTGCCTTCTGGGAAAAGCAAAGAGTCTCCCTAAGCTAGAAGATCGTTGGGTACAGCCGGGACCAGGTGCTTGGAAAGAATCACCAAACCAGGGATTCAAGCTTGAGGAGGCTAATTTGCATATTCCAGGTGCCTTCTGGGAAAAGCGAAGAGTCTCCCTAAGCTAGAAGATCGTTGGGTACAGCCGGGACCAGCTGCTTGGAAAGAATCACCAAACCAGGGATTCAAGCTTGAGGAGGCTAATTTGCATATTCCAGGTGCCTTCTGGGGAAAGCGAAGAGTCTCCCTAAGCTAGAAGATCGTTGGGTACAGCCGGGACCAGCTGCTTGGAAAGAATCACCAAACCAGGGATTCAAGCTTGAGGAGGCTAATTTGCATATTCTAGGTGCCTTCTGGGAAAAGCGAAGAGTCTCCCTAAGCTAGAAGATCGTTGGGTACAGCCGGGACCAGCTGCTTGGAAAGAATCACCAAACCAGGGATTCAAGCTTGAGGAGGCTAATTTGCATATTCCAGGTGCCTTCTGGGAAAAGCGAAGAGTCTCCCTAAGCTAGAAGATCGTTGGGTACAGCCGGGACCAGCTGCTTGGAAAGAATCACCAAACCAGGGATTCAAGCTTGAGGAGGCTAATTTGCATATTCCTGGTGCCTTCTGGGAAAAGCGAAGAGTCTCCCTAAGCTAGAAGATCGTTGGGTACAGCCGGGACCAGCTGCTTGGAAAGAATCACCAAATCAGGGATTCAAGCTTGAGGAGGCTAATTTGCATATTCCAGGTACCTTCTGGGAAAAGCGAAGAGTCTCCCTAAGCTAGAGGATCGTTGGGTACAGCCGGGACCAGCTGCTTGGAAAGAATCACCAAACCAGGGATTCAAGCTTGAGGAGGCTAATTTGCATATTCCAGGTGCCTTCTGGGAAAAGCGAAGAGTCTCCCTAAGCTAGAAGATCGTTGGGTACAGCCGGGACCAGCTGCTTGGAAAGAATCACCAAACCAGGGATTCAAGCTTGAGGAGGCTAATTTGCATATTCCAGGTGCCTTCTGGGAAAAGCGAAGAGTCTCCCTAAGCTAGAAGATCGTTGGGTACAGCCGGGACCAGCTGCTTAGAAAGAATCACCAAACCAGGGATTCAAGCTTGAGGAGGCTAATTTGCATATTCCAGGTGCCTTCTGGGAAAAGCGAAGAGTCTCCCTAAGCTAGAAGATCGTTGGGTACAGCCGGGACCAGCTGCTTGGAAAGAATCACCAAACCAGGGATTCAAGCTTGAGGAGGCTAATTTGCATATTCCAGGTGCCTTCTGGGAAAAGCGAAGAGTCTCCCTAAGCTAGAAGATCGTTGGGTACAGCCGGGACCAGCTGCTTGGAAAGAATCACCAAACCAGGGATTCAAGCTTGAGGAGGCTAATTTGCATATTCCAGGTGCCTTCTGGGAAAAGCGAAGAGTCTCCCTAAGCTAGAAGATCGTTGGGTACAGCCGGGACCAGCTGCTTGGAAAGAATCACCAAACCAGGGATTCAAGCTTGAGGAGGCTAATTTGCATATTCCTGGTGCCTTCTGGGAAAAGCGAAGAGTCTCCCTAAGCTAGAAGATCGTTGGGTACAGCCGGGACCAGCTGCTTGGAAAGAATCACCAAATCAGGGATTCAAGCTTGAGGAGGCTAATTTGCATATTCCAGGTACCTTCTGGGAAAAGCGAAGAGTCTCCCTAAGCTAGAGGATCGTTGGGTACAGCCGGGACCAGCTGCTTGGAAAGAATCACCAAACCAGGGATTCAAGCTTGAGGAGGCTAATTTGCATATTCCAGGTGCCTTCTGGGAAAAGCGAAGAGTCTCCCTAAGCTAGAAGATCGTTGGGTACAGCCGGGACCAGCTGCTTGGAAAGAATCACCAAACCAGGGATTCAAGCTTGAGGAGGCTAATTTGCATATTCCAGGTGCCTTCTGGGAAAAGCGAAGAGTCTCCCTAAGCTAGAAGATCGTTGGGTACAGCCGGGACCAGCTGCTTAGAAAGAATCACCAAACCAGGGATTCAAGCTTGAGGAGGCTAATTTGCATATTCCAGGTGCCTTCTGGGAAAAGCGAAGAGTCTACCTAAGCTAGAAGATCGTTGGGTACAGCCGGGACCAGCTGCTTGGAAAGAATCACCAAACCAGGGATTCAAGCTTGAGGAGGCTAATTTGCATATTCCAGGTGCCTTCTGGGAAAAGCGAAGAGTCTCCCTAAGCTAGAAGATCGTTGGGTACAGCCGGGACCAGCTGCTTGGAAAGAATCACCAAACCAGGGATTCAAGCTTGAGGAGGCTAATTTGCATATTCCAGGTGCCTTCTGGGAAAAGCGAAGAGTCTCCCTAAGCTAGAAGATCGTTGGGTACAGCCGGGACCAGCTGCTTGGAAAGAATCACCAAACCAGGGATTCAAGGTTGAGGAGGCTAATTTGCATATTCCTGGTGCCTTCTGGGAAAAGCGAAGAGTCTCCCTAAGCTAGAAGATCGTTGGATACAGCCGGGACCAGCTGCTTGGAAAGAATCACCAAACCAGGGATTCAAGCTTGAGGAGGCTAATTTGCATATTCCAGGTGCCTTCTGGGAAAAGCGAGGAGTCTCCCTAAGCTAGAGGATCGTTGGGTACAGCCGGGACCAGCTGCTTGGAAATAATCACCAAACCAGGGATTCAAGCTTGAGGAGGCTAATTTGCATATTCCAGGTGCCTTCTGGGAAAAGCGAAGAGTCTCCCTAAGCTAGAAGATCGTTGGGTACAGCCGGGACCAGCTGCTTGGAAAGAATCACCAAACCAGGGATTCAAGCTTGAGGAGGCTAATTTGCATATTCCAGGTGCCTTCTGGGAAAAGCGAAGAGTCTCCCTAAGCTAGAAGATCGTTGGGTACAGCCGGGACCAGCTGCTTGGAAAGAATCACCAAACCAGGGATTCAAGCTTGAGGAGGCTAATTTGCATATTCCAGGTGCCTTCTGGGAAAAGCGAAGAGTCTACCTAAGCTAGAAGATCGTTGGGTACAGCCGGGACCAGCTGCTTGGAAAGAATCACCAAACCAGGGATTCAAGCTTGAGGAGGCTAATTTGCATATTCCAGGTGCCTTCTGGGAAAAGCGAAGAGTCTCCCTAAGCTAGAAGATCGTTGGGTACAGCCGGGACCAGCTGCTTGGAAAGAATCACCAAACCAGGGATTCAAGCTTGAGGAGGCTAATTTGCATATTCCAGGTGCCTTCTGGGAAAAGCGAAGAGTCTCCCTAAGCTAGAAGATCGTTGGGTACAGCCGGGACCAGCTGCTTGGAAAGAATCACCAAACCAGGGATTCAAGCTTGAGGACGCTAATTTGCATATTCCAGGTGCCTTCTGGGAAAAGCGAAGAGTCTCCCTAAGCTAGAAGATCGTTGGGTACAGCTGGGACCAGCTGCTTGGAAAGAATCACCAAACCAGGGATTCAAGCTTGAGGAGGCTAATTTGCATATTCCAGGTGCCTTCTGGGGAAAGCGAAGAGTCTCCCTAAGCTAGAAGATCGTTGGGTACAGCCGGGACCAGCTGCTTGGAAAGAATCACCAAACCAGGGATTCAAGCTTGAGGAGGCTAATTTGCATATTCCAGGTGCCTTCTGGGAAAAGCGAAGAGTCTCCCTAAGCTAGAAGATCGTTGGGTACAGCCGGGACCAGCTGCTTGGAAAGAATCACCAAACCAGGGATTCAAGCTTGAGGAGGCTAATTTGCATATTCCAGGTGCCTTCTGGGAAAAGCGAAGAGTCTCCCTAAGCTAGAAGATCGTTGGGTACAGCCGGAACCAGCTGCTTGGAAAGAATCACCAAACCAGGGATTCAAGCTTGAGGAGGCTAATTTGCATATTCCTGGTGCCTTCTGGGAAAAGCGAAAAGTCTCCCTAAACTAGAAGATCGTTGGGTACAGCCGGGACCAGCTGCTTGGAAAGAATCACCAAACCAGGGATTCAAGCTTGAGGAGGCTAATTTGCATATTCCAGGTGCCTTCTGGGAAAAGCGAAGAGTCTCCCTAAGCTAGAGGATCGTTGGGTACAGCCGGGACCAGCTGCTTGGAAAGAATCACCAAACCAGGGATTCAAGCTTGAGGAGGCTAATTTGCATATTCCAGGTGCTTTCTGGGAAAAGCGAAGAGTCTCCCTAAGCTAGAAGATCGTTGGGTACAGCCGGGACCAGCTGCTTGGAAAGAATCACCAAACCAGGGATTCAAGCTTGAGGAGGCTAATTTGCATATTCCAGGTGCCTTCTGGGAAAAGCGAAGAGTCTCCCTAAGCTAGAAGATCGTTGGGTACAGCCGGGACCAGCTGCTTGGAAAGAATCACCAAACCAGGGATTCAAGCTTGAGGAGGCTAATTTGCATATTCCAGGTGCCTTCTGGGAAAAGCGAAGAGTCTCCCTAAGCTAGAAGATCGTTGGGTACAGCCGGGACCAGCTGCTTGGAAAGAATCACCAAACCAGGGATTCAAGCTTGAGGAGGCTAATTTGCATATTCCAGGTGCCTTCTGGGAAAAGCGAAGAGTCTCCCTAAGCTAGAAGATCGTTGGGTACAGCCGGGACCAGCTGCTTGGAAAGAATCACCAAACCAGGGATTCAAGCTTGAGGAGGCTAATTTGCATATTCCAGGTGCCTTCTGGGAAAAGCGAAGAGTCTCCCTAAGCTAGAAGATCGTTGGGTACAGCCGGGACCAGCTGCTTGGAAAGAATCACCAAACCAGGGATTCAAGCTTGAGGAGGCTAATTTGCATATTCCTGGTGCCTTCTGGGAAAAGCGAAGAGTCTCCCTAAGCTAGAAGATCGTTGGGTACAGCCGGGACCAGCTGCTTGGAAAGAATCACCAAACCAGGGATTCAAGCTTGAGGAGGCTAATTTGCATATTCCAGGTGCCTTCTGGGAAAAGCGAGGAGTCTCCCTAAGCTAGAGGATCGTTGGGTACAGCCGGGACCAGCTGCTTGGAAAGAATCACCAAACCAGGGATTCAAGCTTGAGGAAGCTAATTTGCATATTCCAGGTGCCTTCTGGGAAAAGCGAAGAGTCTCCCTAAGCTAGAAGATCGTTGGGTACAGCCGGGACCAGCTGCTTGGAAAGAATCACCAAACCAGGGATTCAAGCTTGAGGAGGCTAATTTGCATATTCCAGGTGCCTTCTGGGAAAAGCGAAGAGTCTCCCTAAGCTAGAAGATCGTTGGGTACAGCCGGGACCAGCTGCTTGGAAAGAATCACCAAACCAGGGATTCAAGCTTGAGGAGGCTAATTTGCATATTCCAGGTGCCTTCTGGGAAAAGCGAAGAGTCTCCCTAAGCTAGAAGATCGTTGGGTACAGCCGGGACCAGCTGCTTGGAAAGAATCACCAAACCAGGGATTCAAGCTTGAGGAGGCTAATTTGCATATTCCAGGTGCCTTCTGGGAAAAGCGAAGAGTCTCCCTAAGCTAGAAGATCGTTGGGTACAGCCGGGACCAGCTGCTTGGAAAGAATCACCAAACCAGGGATTCAAGCTTGAGGAGGCTAATTTGCATATTCCAGGTGCCTTCTGGGAAAAGCGAAGAGTCTCCCTAAGCTAGAAGATCGTTGGGTACAGCCGGGACCAGCTGCTTGGAAAGAATCACCAAACCAGGGATTCAAGCTTGAGGAGGCTAATTTGCATATTCCAGGTGCCTTCTGGGAAAAGCGAAGAGTCTCCCTAAGCTAGAAGATCGTTGGGTACAGCCAGGACCAGCTGCTTGGAAAGAATCACCAAACCAGGGATTCAAGCTTGAGGAGGCTAATTTGCATATTCCAGGTGCCTTCTGGGAAAAGCGAAGAGTCTCCCTAAGCTAGAAGATCGTTGGGTACAGCCGGGACCAGCTGCTTGGAAAGAATCACCAAACCAGGGATTCAAGCTTGAGGAGGCTAATTTGCATATTCCAGGTGCCTTCTGGGAAAAGCGAAGAGTCTCCCTAAGCTAGAAGATCGTTGGGTAGAGCCGGGACCAGCTGCTTGGAAAGAATCACCAAACCAGGGATTCAAGCTTGAGGAGGCTAATTTGCATATTCCAGGTGCCTTCTGGGAAAAGCGAAGAGTCTCCCTAAGCTAGAAGATCGTTGGGTACAGCCGGGACCAGCTGCTTGGAAAGAATCACCAAACCAGGGATTCAAGCTTGAGGAGGCTAATTTGCATATTCCAGGTGCCTTCTGGGAAAAGCGAAGAGTCTCCCTAAGCTAGAAGATCGTTGGGTACAGCCGGGACCAGCTGCTTGGAAAGAATCACCAAACCAGGGATTCAAGCTTGAGGAGGCTAATTTGCATATTCCAGGTGCCTTCTGGGAAAAGCGAAGAGTCTCCCTAAGCTAGAAGATCGTTGGGTAGAGCCGGGACCAGCTGCTTGGAAAGAATCACCAAACCAGGGATTCAAGCTTGAGGAGGCTAATTTGCATATTCCAGGTGCCTTCTGGGAAAAGCGAAGAGTCTCCCTAAGCTAGAAGAATTTTTGCCTGTAGGACATTAATGCAAGAAAGCTTGGCTGAGTAGATTACACAAGAAGGATAACACACAGCAAGTCAGCAGGATCTAGGAGCAACATGGCAGATGTGACAACCTACATGGTGAGCTGCAGCATGTGCTACATGTTCACAGATCGACCAGAAGAAGAATTAAATTTCACCTGTCAGAAGTGTAGACTAGTGGCCCTTTTAGAAGAAAAGGTGCGGGGTCTGGAAGAAAGAATAGCAACTTTGAAACTCATCAAAGAGAATGAAGACTTTCTAGACAGAACAGAAGCATCTCTACTGGTCACAGAAGGTGAAAAAAGTGTCAGAGAACCTCCAAAAGCAGATGAGTGGAAGCATGTGACCAAAAGAAGCAAGAAGACCATGGAGAAATCACCAACCACACAACTGAAGAACCGATATCAAATCTTTGTAGAGGATGAAGATGGCACACCTAAGGATGAAGCAATACCAGCAAGCAAAAAAGAAAAGGGCACACAGCAACAAGTGACAGCAAAAAGTACAGCCAAGAAGCAACGAAGAGTGGTGGTGGTGGGAGACTCACTACTGAGAGGCACAGAAGCAGCCATCTGCAGACCGGACATAACTGCAAGAGAAGTATGCTGCCTTCCAGGTGCGATGATCAAGGATGTGACCGATAGGATACCAAAGCTCTTCAACTCCAAGGACGTCCACCCATTTCTTCTGATACATGTTGGCACCAATGATACAGCAAGGAAGGACCTACCGACAATCTGCAAAGACTTTGAAGAGTTGGGGAAGAAAGTAAAGGAACTGGATGCACAGGTAGTTTTTTCTTCTATCCTTCCAGTAGACGGGCATGGCACCAGGAGATGGAACAGGATCCTTGATGCAAACAACTGGCTAAGACGATGGTGCAGACAACAAGGATTCGGATTCCTGGACCACGGTGTGAATTACTTGTACGATGGACTCCTCGCCAGAGACGGACTACACCTCAACAAACCTGGGAAACACACATTCGCCAGAAGACTCGCTACACTCATCAGGAGGGCGTTAAACTAGAAGAAGAGGGGACGGGAAGAAAAACATTAGACTTGAACAAAGAAGATCCAGGAAAACATACTCAGAAGGGAGGTAAGAACATTTCTAAAACAATCCACAGCGAGGAGATCGGAACAAAACAAAATCCTCTAAACTGCATGCTCGCAAACGCCAGAAGCCTGACAAACAAGATGGAAGAACTAGAAGCAGAAATATCTACAGGTAACTTTGACATAGTGGGAATAACCGAGACATGGTTAGATGAAAGCTATGACTGGGCAGTTAACTTACAGGGTTACAGTCTGTTTAGAAAGGATCGTAAAAATCGGAGAGGAGGAGGGGTTTGTCTCTATGTAAAGTCTTGTCTAAAGTCCACTTTAAGGGAGGATATTAGCGAAGGAAATGAGGATGTCGAGTCCATATGGGTCGAAATTCATGGAGGGAAAAATGGTAACAAAATTCTCATTGGGGTCTGTTACAAACCCCCAAATATAACAGAAACCATGGAAAGTCTACTTCTAAAGCAGATAGATGAAGCTGCAACCCATAATGAGGTCCTGGTTATGGGGGGACTTTAACTACCCGGATATTAACTGGGAAACAGAAACCTGTGAAACCCATAAAGGCAACAGGTTTCTGCTAATAACCAAGAAAAATTATCTTTCACAATTGGTGCAGAATCCAACCAGAGGAGCAGCACTTTTAGACCTAATACTATCTAATAGACCTGACAGAATAACAAATCTGCAGGTGGTCGGGCATCTAGGAAATAGCGACCACAATATTGTACAGTTTCACCTGTCTTTCACTAGGGGGACTTGTCAGGGAGTCACAAAAACACTGAACTTTAGGAAGGCAAAGTTTGACCAGCTTAGAGATGCCCTTAATCTGGTAGACTGGGACAATATCCTCAGAAATAAGAATACAGATAATAAATGGGAAATGTTTAAGAACATCCTAAATAGGCAGTGTAAGCGGTTTATACCTTGTGGGAATAAAAGGACTAGAAATAGGAAAAACCCAATGTGGCTAAACAAAGAAGTAAGACAGGCAATTAACAGTAAAAAGAAAGCATTTGCACTACTAAAGCAGGATGGCACCATTGAAGCTCTAAAAAACTATAGGGAGAAAAATACTTTATCTAAAAAACTAATTAAAGCTGCCAAAAAGGAAACAGAGAAGCACATTGCTAAGGAGAGTAAAACTAATCCCAAACTGTTCTTCAACTATATCAATAGTAAAAGAATAAAAACTGAAAATGTAGGCCCCTTAAAAAATAGTGAGGAAAGAATGGTTGTAGATGACGAGGAAAAAGCTAACATATTAAACACCTTCTTCTCCACGGTATTCACGGTGGAAAATGAAATGCTAGGTGAAATCCCAAGAAACAATGAAAACCCTATATTAAGGGTCACCAATCTAACCCAAGAAGAGGTGCGAAACCGGCTAAATAAGATTAAAATAGATAAATCTCCGGGTCCGGATGGCATACACCCACGAGTAGGGTTGAGCGAAACGGGTCGTTCATTTTCAAAAGTCGCCGATTTTTGGCAAAGTCGGGTTTCATGAAACCCGATCCGACCCCTGGGCGGGGTCGGCCATGTGGTACGCGACTTTCGCGCCAAAGTCGCGTTTCAATGACGCGAAAAGCGCCATTTCTCAGCCAATGAAGGTAAACGCAGAGTGTGGGCAGCGTGATGACATAGGTCCTGGTCCCCACCATCTTAGAGAAGGGCATTGCAGTGATTGGCTTGCTGTCTGCGGCGTCACAGGGGCTATAAAGGGGAGTTCCCGCCGACCGCCATGTTACTGCTGCTGATCTGAGCTTAGGGAGAGGTTGCTGCCGCTTCGTCAGAAGCAGGGATAGCGTTAGGCAGGGTCCATTAACCACCAAACCGCTTGTGCTGTAGCGATTTCCACTGCCCAACACCACCTTCGGTGTGCAGGGACAGTGGAAGCTACATTTTTTTTTTTTCCCCTCAGCGCTGTAGCTCATTGGGCTGCCCTAGAAGGCTCCCTGATAGCTGCATTGCTGTGTGTACGCCGCTGTGCAAACCAACTGCTTTTTTCAAAGCACAAATCCTCTTGTTCCTTCCTTTCTGCACAGCTATCTTTTTGGTTTGTACACACTTTTTATTTAATTTGTGCATCAGTCCACTCCTTATTGCTGCCTGCCATACCTGGCTGAGATTACTGCAGGGAGATAGTAATTGAAGGACACTCCCTGTGTTTTTTTTTTTGTGTGAGATTAAGATTGACATTTCTGCTAGAGTGCCATCCCTGTCTGTGTCATCTCTCACTCAGTGGGCCATAGAAAGCCTATTTATTTTTTTGCTTGATTTGGGTTATAAAATCTACCTGAAAAAATCACTACATCAATCAGTGGGAGAAAAATATTGGCCTCAGGGCTTGTGTGCCACTCTTGACTCCTGTGTGCATCATCACTCACTCAGTGGGCCATAGAAAGCCTATTTATTTTTTTGCTTGATTTGGGTTATAAAATCTACCTGAAAAAATCACTACATCAATCAGTGGGAGATAAATATTGGCCTCTGGGCTTGTGTGCCACTCCTGACTCCTGTGTGCGTCATCTCTCACTCAGTGGGCCATAGAAAGCCTTTTTTTGTTTTATTTGTTTTCTAAATTCTCCCTGAAAAAATCATTTTATTTTATTTGGTTTCTAAATTCTTCCTGAAAAAATCATTTTATTCTATTATTTTTTTTTCCTAAAGTCTCCCTTAAAAAAAAAAAAAAATCAAATCAGTGGGAGATTAATATTTACATTTGTGCTTCAGTGACAGTCCTGCGTGTGTGGCATCTCTCTCATTTGTTGCCACCAACAACAGAGTGTGTAACATTGTGCCTGATTTTCGTTGTGGTCTCACTCACCTGTAAAGGGGTAGCTAAATCATACTGAAGTTATAGCTCACCGTGTAATTTGTGTGACAGCAACAAATACCGTTAGTTTGTTTACGTTTTTAAAACAATGAGGAAGTATGGTGGAAGAGGTCGTGGCCGGGGGCGTTCATTGTCAGCTGGTAATGAGGGTAGTGGTAGTGGTGGAGCATCAGCTGGTCGTGGGAAAAAAAATATTGCACCTAAGTCTGGAGCTGTGGAGCCAGGTTCGTCGTCTGGCTACACAAGGCCTCGAACGCTCCCTTTTCTGGGAGTAGGAAAACCGCTTTTAAAGCCGGAGCAGCAAGAGCAAGTTTTGGCTTATCTTGCTGACTCAGCCTCTAGCTTTTTGCCTCCTCTCGTGAAACTGGTAAATGTCAAAGCAGCGCGTCGTTAGTGGATGTTCACGGTCAGGGACAAGTCGCTTCCTTGTCCTCTTCAGCAAAAACAACAACAGAGAAGAATGCAGCAGGCGACACAACGGGCTACTCCATGGAGCTCTTTACACATACCGTCCCTGGCTTAGAAAGTGAAGCAGTTAACAGTCCATGCCCATTACAAGTTGAATCTGACATGGAGTGCACTGATGCACAGCCACAGCCAGACTACTATGCTGGTCCTTTGACTCAGACCACAACATTGCCCTCGCAGGGTGCTGATCAAGAATCAGACCCTGATGAGACTATGTTGCCCCATCACGAACGCTATACCACCGACCGACACGGTGACACAGACGAAGTTGCACACGAGCTACAAGAAGAGGTAATAGATGACCCAGTTCTTGACCCCGATTGGCAGCCATTGGGGGAACAGGGTGCAGGCGGCAGCAGTTCTGAAGCGGAGGAGGAGGGGCCGCAGCAGGCATCAACATCACAACAGGTTCCATCTGCCGGGCCCGTATCTTGCCCAAAACGCGTGGCAAAGCCAAAACCTGTAGAGGACAGCGTGGCCATCCGGTTAAAGCTCAGTCTGCAATGCCTGAAAAGGTATCCGATGCTAGAAAGAGTGCAGTCTGGCATTTTTTTAAACAACATCCAATTGATCAGCGCAAAGTCATCTGTCAAAAATGTTCAACTACCTTAAGCAGAGGACAGAATCTGAAAAGTCTCAATACAAGTTGCATGCATAGACATTTAACCACCATGCATTTGCAAGCCTGGACTAACTACCAAACGTCCCTTAAGGTTGTAGCACCCTCGGCCAATGAAGCTAGTCAGCAACGCAACATCCCTTCCGGCAGTGTAGGGCCACCATTTTCCGCACCACCTGCAGTATCTGTGCAGGTTTCTTTGCCAGGCCAAAGCAGTCAGGGTCAGGGAATCACCAGTTTCGTAGTAGGAAACACTGCATCTAGGGCACCGGTGGCAACAATACCATCTCCCACCGTCTCTCAGTCTGCCATGTCCACCGGCACCCCCGCTAGTTCCACGATCTCCAGCTCTCCAGTCCAGCTCACCCTACATGAGACTATGGTTAGAAAAAGGAAGTACTTAGCCTCGCATCCGCGTACACAGGGTTTGAACGCACACATAGCTAGACTAATCTCATTAGAGATGATGCCCTACCGGTTAGTTGAAAGCGAAGCTTTCAAAGCCCTGATGGACTACGTTGTACCACGCTACGAGCTACCCAGTCGACACTTTTTTTCCAGAAAAGCCATCCCAGCCCTCCACCAGCATGTTAAAGAGCGCATCGTCCATGCACTCAGGCAATCTGTGAGCACAAAGGTGCACCTGACAACAGATGCATGGACCAGTAGGCATGGCCAGGGACGTTACGTGTCCATCACGGCACACTGGGTAAATGTGGTGGATGCAGGGTCCACAGGGGACAGCAAGTTTGGGACAGTTCTGCCTAGCCCACGGTCTAGGAAACAATTGGCTGTAGCCGTTCGCACCCCCTCCTCCTCCTCTTCGTCCTCCTGCAGAAGCGAGAGCTCGTCCACAGACCGCAGTCGCACAACCACTCCATCCGCAGCTGCCACTGTTGCACACCAGGTCTCCCATTATGGGGCAGCTACTGGCAAACGTCAGCAGGCTGTATTGGCTATGAAGTGTTTGGGCGACAACAGACACACCGCGGAAGTTCTGTCCGAGTTCTTGCAGAAAGAAACGCAGTCGTGGCTGGGCACTGTAGATCTTGAGGCAGGCAAGGTAGTGAGTGATAACGGAAGGAATTTCATGGCTGCCATCTCCCTTTCCCAACTGAAACACATTCCTTGCCTGGCTCACACCTTAAACCTGGTGGTGCAGTGCTTCCTGAAAAGTTATCCGGGGTTATCCGACTTGCTCCTCAAAGTGCGTGGACTTTGCTCACATATCCGCCGTTCGCCCGTACACTCCAGCCGTATGCAGACCTATCAGCGTTCTTTGAACCTTCCCCAGCATCGCCTAATCATAGACGTTGCAACAAGGTGGAACTCAACACTGCACATGCTTCAGAGACTGTGTGAACAGAGGCGGGCTGTTATGTTTTTGTGGGAGGATACACATACACGGGCAGGCAGTAGGATGGCAGACATGGAGTTGTCAGGTGTGCAGTGGTCGAAGATTCAAGACATGTGTCAAGTCCTTCAGTGTTTTGAGGAATGCACACGGCTGGTTAGTGCAGACAACGCCATAATAAGCATGAGCATCCCCCTAATGCGTCTGCTGATGCAAAGTTTGACGCACATAAAGGATCAGGCGTCTGCAGCTGAGGAAGAGGAAAGCCTTGATGACAGTCAGCCATTGTCTGGCCAGGGCAGTGTACAGGACGAGGTAGCGGGCGAAGAGGAGGAGGAGGATGAGGAGGATGATGGGGATGATTATATTTTTAATGAGGAAGCTTTTCCGGGGCCACTGGAAATTGGTGGCGCGACAAGGCCGGGTTCTGGTTTTTTGAGGGACACAAGTGACGTGGATTTGCCTGAAACTGCCCCTCAACCAAGCACAACCGCAGATTTGAGAACTGGAACTTTGACCCACATGGCGGATTATGCCTTACGTATCCTCAAAAGGGACACACGCATAACTAAAATGATGAATGATGACGATTACTGGTTGGCCTGCCTCCTTGATCCTCGCTATAAAGGCAAATTGCAAAATATAATGCCACATGAGAACTTGGAACTAATATTAGCAACCAAACAATCAACTCTTGTTGACCGTTTGCTTCTGGCATTCCCTGCACACAGCGCCCGTGATCGTTCTCACACGAGCTGCAGGGGCCAGCAGACCAGAGGAGATAGAGGGGCAGAAATTCTGAAGTGGCGTTGGCCAGAGGGGTTTTCTGACCAGGTTGTGGAGTGATTTTGCTATGACCGCAGACAGGACAGGTACTGCAGCATCAATTCAAAGTGACGGGAGACAACATTTGTCCAGTATGGTTACAAACTATTTTTCATCCCTTATCGATGTTCTCCCTCAACCGTCATTCCCATTTGATTACTGGGCATCAAAATTAGACACCTGGCCAGAATTGGCAGAATATGCATTGCAGGAGCTTGCTTGCCCGGCAGCTAGTGTCCTATCAGAAAGAGTATTCAGTGCTGCAGGTTCAATACTAACAGAAAAAAGGACTCGTCTGGCTACCCAAAATGTAGATGATCTAACCTTCATTAAAATGAACCACAACTGGATTTCGAAATCTTTTGCCCCACCTTGCCCGGCTGACACCTAGCTTTCCTATGAAAAGGTCTTGCCTGTGGACTATTCTGAATGCCTTTTCCAATCTCGTAATTTTCTGCACCTGATTGTCCAGCATACGACATGTTTACACCTCACTAAATGGCCAAACTCCCCACACAGGGCCGTGGTATCGACACTTGGCGACAGCACCCGTGAGAGTGCAGTTTGTCTGAAGAGGTGGGTGAGCCCGCTTTTGGTCGACGGCACTGCCACTGGGTCCCTCCTAGTACAATAAAGTGTCTCTGGCGGTGGTGGTGCGCACCCAACGTCAGACACACCGTTGTAATATGAGGGGCCCTGGGCCTGTACCGCCGGCCACAAGACAGTTTCCCCCCACCCCAGCTCAAACAGTGCTCTACCACTTGCAAAATTATCTCACAGCTCCACCAATGTTTAGTCTATGCGCTGACATCCTTCAATACCTGCCACTGACAATACCATTGTATTGACATTTTTGTTATGTTAGGCCTTCGATGCCTGTCTGTGGTCACTCCTTCCACTATGCCTCCACTGACCACACCACTGCTGCCCGTGTACCCCTGTAACAAATTTAAAATTGCCTACAGCCATGTGTTATTATTTTAGGCCTTCGATGCCTGTCTGCGGTCACTCCTTCCACTAGGCCTCCACTGACCACACCACTGCTGCCCGTGTACCCCTGGAACCAATTTAAAATTGCCTACAGCCATGTGTTATTATTTTAGGCCTTCGATGCCTGTCTGCGGTGACTCCTTCCACTAGGCCTCCACTGACCACACCACTGCTGCCCGTGTACCCCTGGAACCAATTTAAAATTGCCTACAGCTATGTGTTATTATTTTAGGCCTTCGATGCCTGTCTGCGGTCACTCCTTCCACTAGGCCTCCACTGACCACACCACTGCTGCCCGTGTACCCCTGGAACCAATTTAAAATTGCCTACAGCCATGTGTTATTATTTTAGGCCTTCGATGCCTGTCTGCGGTCACTCCTTCCACTAGGCCTCCACTGACCACACCACTGCTGCCCGTGTACCCCTGGAACCAATTTAAAATTGCCTACAGCCATGTGTTATTATTTTAGGCCTTCGATGCCTGTCTGCGGTCACTCCTTCCACTAGGCCTCCACTGACCACACCACTGCTGCCCGTGTACCCCTGAAACCAATTTAATATTGCCTACAGCCATGTGTTATTATTTTAGGCCTTCGATGCCTGTCTGCGGTCACTCCTTCCACTAGGCCTCCACTGACCACACCACTGCTGCCCGTGTACCCCTGTAACCAATTTAAAATTGCCTACAGCCATGTGTTATTATTTTAGGCCTTCGATGCCTGTCTGCGGTCACTCCTTCCACTAGGCCTCCACTGACCACACCACTGCTGCCCGTGTACCCCTGGAACCAATTTGAAATTGCCTACAGCCATGTGTTATTATTTTAGGCCTTCGATGCCTGTCTGCGGTGACTCCTTCCACTAGGCCTCCACTGACCACACCACTGCTGCCCGTGTACCCCTGGAACCAATTTAAAATTGCCTACAGCCATGTGTTATTATTTTAGGCCTTCGATGCCTGTCTGCGGTCACTCCTTCCACTAGGCCTCCACTGACCACACCACTGCTGCCCGTGTACCCCTGGAACCAATTTAAAATTGCCTACAGCCATGTGTTATTATTTTAGGCCTTCGATGCCTGTCTGCGGTCACTCCTTCCACTAGGCCTCCACTGACCACACCACTGCTGCCCGTGTACCCCTGGAACCAATTTAAAATTGCCTACAGCCATGTGTTATTATTTTAGGCCTTCGATGCCTGTCTGCGGTCACTCCTTCCACTAGGCCTCCACTGACCACACCACTGCTGCCCGTGTACCCCTGAAACCAATTTAAAATTGCCTACAGCCATGTGTTATTATTTTAGGCCTTCGATGCCTGTCTGCGGTCACTCCTTCCACTAGGCCTCCACTGACCACACCACTGCTGCCCGTGTACCCCTGGAACCAATTTAAAATTGCCTACAGCCATGTGTTATTATTTTAGGCCTTCGATGCCTGTCTGCGGTCACTCCTTCCACTAGGCCTCCACTGACCACACCACTGCTGCCCGTGTACCCCTGGAACCAATTTAAAATTGCTTACAGCCATGTGTTATTATTTTAGGCCTTCGATGCCTGTCTGCGGTCACTCCTTCCACTAGGCCTCCAATGACCACACCACTGCTGCCCGTGTACCCCTGGAACCAATTTAAAATTGCCTACAGCCATGTGTTATTATTTTAGGCCTTCGATGCCTGTCTGCGGTGACTCCTTCCACTAGGCCTCCACTGACCACACCACTGCTGCCCGTGTACCCCTGGAACCAATTTAAAATTGCCTACAGCCATGTGTTATTATTTTAGGCCTTCGATGCCTGTCTGCGGTCACTCCTTCCACTAGGCCTCCACTGACCACACCACTGCTGCCCGTGTACCCCTGGAACCAATTTAAAATTGCCTACAGCCATGTGTTATTATTTTAGGCCTTCGATGCCTGTCTGCGGTCACTCCTTCCACTAGGCCTCCACTGACCACACCACTGCTGCCCGTGTACCCCTGGAACCAATTTAAAATTGCCTACAGCCATGTGTTATTATTTTAGGCCTTCGATGCCTGTCTGCGGTCACTCCTTCCACTAGGCCTCCACTGACCACACCACTGCTGCCCGTGTACCCCTGGAACCAATTTAAAATTGCCTACAGCCATGTGTTATTATTTTAGGCCTTCGATGCCTGTCTGCGGTCACTCCTTCCACTAGGCCTCCACTGACCACACCACTGCTGCCCGTGTACCCCTGGAACCAATTTAAAATTGCCTACAGCCATGTGTTATTATTTTAGGCCTTCGATGCCTGTCTGCGGTCACTCCTTCCACTAGGCCTCCACTGACCACACCACTGCTGCCCGTGTACCCCTGGAACCAATTTAAAATTGCCTACAGCCATGTGTTATTATTTTAGGCCTTCGATGCCTGTCTGCGGTGACTCCTTCCACTAGGCCTCCACTGACCACACCACTACTGCCCGTGTACCCCTGGAACCAATTTAAAATTGCCTACAGCCATGTGTTATTATTTTAGGCCTTCGATGCCTGTCTGCGGTGACTCCTTCCACTAGGCCTCCACTGACCACACCACTGCTGCCCGTGTACCCCTGGAACCAATTTAAAATTGCCTACAGCCATGGGTTATTATTTTAGGCCTTCGATGCCTGTCTGCGGTGACTCCTTCCACTAGGCCTCCACTGACCACACCACTGCTGCCCGTGTACCCCTGGAACCAATTTAAAATTGCCTACAGCCATGTGTTATTATTTTAGGCCTTCGATGCCTGTCTGCGGTCACTCCTTCCACTAGGCCTCCACTGACCACACCACTGCTGCCCGTGTACCCCTGGAACCAATTTAAAATTGCCTACAGCCATGTGTTATTATTTTAGGCCTTCGATGCCTGTCTGCGGTCACTCCTTCCACTAGGCCTCCACTGACCACACCACTGCTGCCCGTGTACCCCTGGAACCAATTTAAAATTGCCTACAGCCATGTGTTATTATTTTAGGTCTTCGATGCCTGTCTGCGGTCACTCCTTCCACTAGGCCTCCACTGACCACACCACTGCTGCCCGTGTACCCCTGGAACCAATTTAAAATTGCCTACAGTCATGTGTTATTATTTTAGGCCTTCGATGCCTGTCTGCGGTCACTCCTTCCACTAGGCCTCCACTGACCACACCACTGCTGCCCGTGTACCCCTGGAACCAATTTAAAATTGCCTACAGCCATGTGTTATTATTTTAGGCCTTCGATGCCTGTCTGCGGTCACTCCTTCCACTAGGCCTCCACTGACCACACCACTGCTGCCCGTGTACCCCTGGAACCAACATCAGAAAATATAAAAATAAGTATTTTGCTTATAAAAAAGAAAATACTGGAGAGATATCAAATGCAGACATTTTAACATTAAAAACAAACACATACAACAAAAATCTGGTACAGTACTAAAAATGGCCACCAGCTACAATAACTTTCTCCTGCAAGTAGTTAACTGAAAGGTTTTTTCAATTTTAAACACAGATATGGCATCCACCGAGTGTTGTCCTGTCGCGTCTTCTTTATATTATTGCCAAGAAGATGCAAAACAATGAAAATAATAAAATCATTATTTACCAAAAAAATAGAGTAAGTCAAAACCACATTGCAAATAAACATTCATTACAAATAAAGAAGCAGGGCGCGTCCGAGGGTGAGTATATACCTAATAAGAATATAATCACCCTCGGACGCGCCCTGCTTCTTTCCGACAGCCTTCCTTCCTAAGAATCAGCCCTTCCGTGGTGTAGAGAGAGGGTTTGTTACACTCCAAGGTGTTCCCCAGGTTGCCTTTCCTGAGCTTCGATCTTCCGGCTCTCGTTTAGTAGTTGTTGGAAACTACGCTGCATTAGGCCTACAAATTGGGTATGGGGTGTAGAGAGATGGTGTGTTCCACTGTAGAGAGATGGTGTGTTCCACTCCAAGGTGTTCCCCAGGTTTCCTCGCCAATGCTTCGATCATCATGCTCTCGTTTAGTAGTTGTTGGAAACTACGCTGCATTAGGCCTACAAATTGGGTATGGGGTGTAGAGAGATGGTGTGTTCCACTCCAAGGTGTTCCCCAGGTTTCCTCTCCATTGCTTCGATCTTCATGCTCTCGTTTAGTAGTTGTTGGAAACTACGCTGCATTAGGCCTACAAATTGGGTATGGGGTGTAGAGAGATGGTGTGTTACACTCCAAGGTGTTCCCCAGGTTTCCTCTCCATTGCTTCGATCTTCCGGCTCTCGTTTAGTAGTTGTTGGAAACTACGCTGCATTAGGCCTACAAATTGGGTATGGGGTGTAGAGAGATGGTGTGTTACACTCCAAGGTGTTCCCCAGGTTTCCTCTCCATTGCTTCGATCTTCCGGCTCTCGTTTAGTAGTTGTTGGAAACTACGCTGCATTAGGCCTACAAATTGGGTATGGGGTGTAGAGAGATGGTGTGTTACACTCCAAGGTGTTCCCCAGGTTTCCTCTCCATTGCTTCGATCTTCCGGCTCTCGTTTAGTAGTTGTTGGAAACTACGCTGCATTGGGCCTACAAATTGGGTATGGGGTGTAGAGAGATGGTGTGTTCCACTCCAAGGTGTTCTCCAGGTTGCCTTTCCTGAGCTTCGATCTTCCGGCTCTCGTTTAGTAGTTGTTGGAAACTACGCTGCATTAGGCCTACAAATTGGGTATGGGGTGTAGAGAGATGGTGTGTTCCACTGTAGAGAGATGGTGTGTTCCACTCCAAGGTGTTCCCCAGGTTTCCTCGCCAATGCTTCGATCATCATGCTCTCGTTTAGTAGTTGTTGGAAACTACGCTGCATTAGGCCTACAAATTGGGTATGGGGTGTAGAGAGATGGTGTGTTCCACTCCAAGGTGTTCCCCAGGTTTCCTCGCCAATGCTTCGATCATCATGCTCTCGTTTAGTAGTTGTTGGAAACTACGCTGCATTAGACCTACAAATTGGGTATGGGGTGTAGAGAGATGGTGTGTTCCACTCCAAGGTGTTCTCCAGGTTGCCTTTCCTGAACTTCTATCTTCAGGCTCTCATTAAATTGTGGTTAAACGGAACAACTGCATTTGGCGTACTAGTTGGTTTGGGGCCTACTATCGGTGTCTGCCGCTCCTTGCTGTTCTCCTGGTTTCCTGTCCTGTAATTCCGTTTTCAGGCGCTCGTTAAGTAGTTGTTAATGTTAGACTGCATTTGGCCTACTAGTTGGGTTGGGGCCTACTATCGGTGTCTGCCACTCCTTGCTGTTCTCCTCCACTGAACAAAGCTGTGCCGCCTGTTTACTACTGTTGCCAATTTTGAACTGCATTTCGACTACTTACTGATTTGGGCCTACTCTCTGTGTCAGCCTCTCATTCCAGTTGTCCTCCACTGCAATGCCCCCTGATTAGTCCTGTGTTACCAATTTTGAACTGCATTTAGCCCACTTTATTCTTTGGGCCTATATCTGTGTTTCCTCCTCATCCTGCCCATTGCCCAGCCAGTGATAGATGAGTCTGCTGGTACATTGACCCATAACGCAACATTTCCCGTGCACGCTACACTGCAAGATTGTGACCCTGCTGAAAGTCAGGTCCCCCTTCCCGCATACCATACCACCTTACACGGGGACAAACAGGAAGGTGCAGATGAAAGTGCAGGTTCCTTCATCAGGTGGGGGGAGGAATACTAGTTGGCGACGTCACTGGCACAGGGCCTCTCATGGTACGCAAAAGTGTTGCTGCCGGTGGGAGGCGCCCCCGCCGTGCAAACACACCGCTGTACTTTGAGGGGCCCTGTGCCAGTGCCAATGCCAACGAGTGGGCCCCCCCTGCTTGCTCAGGTTCACAGCACTTGCAAAGTTGAAATACTTACCTCTCCCTGCTCCACTGCCGTGACGTGGTCCAGATTTCCTGGGCCCACTAATTACTTGAACCAGCCCTACCCACCACAACTTTAGCCAAATGACCCCCAATTTCAAATGCCTTCCAATTATTATAAGGTAAATTACGCTTGACAAGCTTCATTAAGAAGAATGGATGATTTTGACATTAAAATGGGCACTCTAGGTGTTTTCCTGGCCCCCACTCACTGCCGACTATGCTGCCCCATTGACTTGCATTGGGTTTCGTGTTTCGGTCGATCCCGACTTTACATCATAATCGGCCGATTTCACTCGACCCGACTTTTGAGATAGTCGGGTTTCGCGAAACCCGGCTCGACTCTAAAAAGGTCAAGGTCGCTCAACTCTACCCACGAGTACTAAGAGAACTAAGTAATGTAATAGATAAACCATTATTTCTTATTTTTAGGGACTCTATAGCGACAGGGTCTGTTCCGCAGGATTGGCGCATAGCAAATGTGGTGCCAATATTCAAAAAGGGCTCTAAAAGTGAACCTGGAAATTATAGGCCAGTAAGTCTAACCTCTATTGTTGGTAAAATATTTGAAGGGTTTCTGAGGGATGTTATTCTGGATTATCTCAATGACAATAACTGTTTATCTCCATATCAGCATGGGTTTATGAGAAATCGCTCCTGTCAAACCAATCTAATCAGTTTTTATGAAGAGGTAAGCTATAGGCTGGACCACGGTGAGTCATTGGACGTGGTATATCTCGATTTTTCCAAAGCGTTTGATACCGTGCCGCACAAGAGGTTGGTACACAAAATGAGAATGCTTGGTCTGGGGGAAATTGTGTGTAAATGGGTTAGTAACTGGCTTAGTGATAGAAAGCAGAGGGTGGTTATAAATGGTATAGTCTCTAACTGGGTCGCTGTGACCAGTGGGGTACCGCAGGGGTCAGTATTGGGACCTGTTCTCTTCAACATATTCATTAATGATCTGGTAGAAGGTTTACACAGTAAAATATCGATATTTGCAGATGATACAAAACTATGTAAAGCAGTTAATACAAGAGAAGATAGTATTCTGCTACAGATGGATCTGGATAAGTTGGAAACTTGGGCTGAAAGGTGGCAGATGAGGTTTAACAATGATAAATGTAAGGTTATACACATGGGAAGAAGGAATCAATGTCACCATTACACACTGAATGGGAAACCACTGGGTAAATCTGACAGGGAGAAGGACTTGGGGATCCTAGTTAATGATAAACTTACCTGGAGCAGCCAGTGCCAGGCAGCAGCTGCCAAGGCAAACAGGATCATGGGGTGCATTAAAAGAGGTCTGGATACACATGATGAGAGCATTATACTGCCTCTGTACAAATCCCTAGTTAGACCACACATGGAGTACTGTGTCCAGTTTTGGGCACCGGTGCTCAGGAAGGATATAATGGAACTAGAGAGAGTACAAAGGAGGGCAACAAAATTAATAAAGGGGATGGGAGAACTACAATACCCAGATAGATTAGCGAAATTAGGATTATTTAGTCTAGAAAAAAGACGACTGAGGGGCGATCTAATAACCATGTATAAGTATATAAGGGGACAATACAAATATCTCGCTGAGGATCTGTTTATACCAAGGAAGGTGACGGGCACAAGGGGGCATTCTTTGCGTCTGGAGGAGAAAAGGTTTTTCCACCAACATAGAAGAGGATTCTTTACTGTTAGGGCAGTGAGAATCTGGAATTGCTTGCCTGAGGAGGTGGTGATGGCGAACTCAGTCGAGGGGTTCAAGAGAGGCCTGGATGTCTTCCTGGAGCAGAACAATATTGTATCATACAATTATTAGGTTCTGTAGAAGGACGTAGATCTGGGGATTTATTATGATGGAATATAGGCTGAACTGGATGGACAAATGTCTTTTTTCGGCCTTACTAACTATGTTACTATGTTACTATGTTACCTTACTGAAGCTGCCCACTTCATTCCTTGTACTGGTCTTTCCTCAGCTAAGGAGACGGTAAATCCAATCATTCAGAATGTGTTCTGGCTGCATGGAGTTCCAGATGAAATCATTTCTTTATCGGGGAGTGCAGTTTCCGTCCAGATTCTGGAAGGGTTTCTGTTCTGCACTTGTTGCTAATGTCTGTCTTCAGCGTATCATCCTCAGACTAATGGACAGACGGACTAATCATACTCTGGAGCAGTATCTTCGGTGCTATATCAGTAACTCGCAGGATGACTGGATGGAATTGCTTCCTCTAGCAGAGTTCTCTAATTACAGTAACTCGCAGAAAGCATCTAGTAAGGTAACGCCCTTCTTTGCCAACCTTGGTTATCATCCTTTTTCCCAGATGCTCCAGTGCCTGCATAAATCCTGGGAAACCTGGTCCTGGATCGTCCGCTTCTAAGGTGGGAGTAATGTAAGGTTTCCGGATGTTCTATGGAGCCTGTTTTGCCCTCGTCCAAGATGGAGTCTGGTACTTTGCCCTGTCCTTGAACTTCCTGTCAGTTCTGTTATTTAAGTCTGGGTCGGGAAATAATCCTTGTCTGAGTATTTTGTTGCTGTTGGCTTCTGGCTTGCTTCTGGAGTTCCTGCTGCTGCTTGTTTACTCTTTGTGCTGCCTCATCACTTTCAGCTTCCTTCAGTCCTCTGTGCTGCTTCCTGATCCTGGTGGTGGTTACCTTTTGTCCAAACTTCTAAAGAGAGGAGCTATACATTTCTGGTTCTGCCGTGATCCGTAAGAATGTCTGACTTTTCTATTATCTGAGTACTAATTCTAGGACTGTTCTGTGCGGGCTGCTGTACTGAACTTGAGCGGGACTTTTCAGCCCAAAAAGAGGTAAACTGAAAAACCTTCTATTTGTGCTCCACCTGCATATTTCTGCACTTCTATAAAAGGTGTCGGCTCCACTGACTGCATATTTCTGGACCACCACGTAGGAGTGATGGTCGCACTCTTGCTTCATATATCTGCTGGACTTGCCGGACTTGCTTGTATGTGCTCATACTCACATGCGAGAAACTCGGAAGAGTGAAGCATATTGCTATTCGGCTGCACGCTTCAAACTGAATGCTGGGCATTGACGTGCAAGACTCATCCGAGTTTCTCGCATGTGAGTATGAGCCCTATTAGCGGTCAGGCCATGCTATCATAGTTGCTTGAAATTTTCCTTTTGTGTTGGCTGTAATTTCAGGATTGTCTGTTAGTTTGTTATACTCCTTGCTTTGTTAAATACAGTTTATTTGCCTCAACTTTGATCTCAGATTCGTTTTATCCCATGCAATCAGATTCCATAGTACCTTCATAAGGCTGGGGTCACACTTGCGAGTGTGATGCAAGAAACTCGCACGAGTCTCTCGCATCAATACCCAGCACTGCCACCGGCACTCGGGACCGGATTGTGAGGCTGCATGTATTTCTATGCAGCTCACACTCCGGTCCCAAGTGCAGGCAGCTGTGCCGGGTACTGATGCGAGAGTTTCTCGCATCAGACTCGCAAGTGTGACCCCGGCCTAATTGTTACACCAGGATGTGTTGCGGCTGCGGGGAACGTGCAGAGTGGTGCTGTGTGTCTGTCTGTCTGCGTGCGTGTGAGAGTGGTGCGGTGCTGTGTGTGTGTGTATTGGAGAGGGCAATGATGTGGGTAATGGAGATAGCAGTGGTGGGGGAGAAGGCAATAATAGAGGTGGAGGAATGGGGAATGATGGTGGTGAGGGAAGGCAATGATGGAGGTGTTGGAATGGGCAATGATGGGGTCTTTAAAAAAAACTAACATATCTTGATCTACAACACTGTTGTAACAACAGCAAGTTTTCTACAGTTTTCTACAGTTAACACAAGCTCGTTGCAGTGCAGTTCATCATCTCATCATTAAATAATGATGTAAGTATGTCTTCCATATTTTCTTTGTATTGTAAATCTCTGCATTGTTTAACATACTGTTTGTTTATGAAAAGATAGCATATGTATACTACAGTATTGGGCAAAAATGAGTTAATTATATTAGTCCGGCCCTCTAAAACCATCCAATTTTCTCATGCGGCCCCATGGTAAAATTAATTGCCCACCCCTGCGCTACAGGGTAATCTATGAGAATCACACCCTCCTCTTCAGCAATTGTGTCGATGGGGCGATATGTTGAGTGTTCACCTTGAACTTGACTAAGAATTTTGTCATTCAAGGCGTGAACGTCATCATTCAATGGCGTAAGAATTGCTTTATTGGTAATTGCTTCTACCATTGCATTGGTAATCTCAATTGCATACAGCCGGGACCAGCTGCTTCGAAAGCATCACCAAACCAGGGATTCAAGCTTCAGGAGGCTAATTTGCATATTCCAGATGCCTTCTGGGAGAAGCGAAGTCTTTTTGCCTGTAGGACATTATTGCAAGAGGGCTTGGCTGAGTAGATTACACAAGAAGGAAAACACACAGCAAGTCAGCAGGATCTAGGAGCAACATGGCAGATGTGACAACCTACATGGTGAGCTGCAGCATGTGCTACATGTTCACAGATCGACCAGAAGAAGAATCCAATTTCACCTGTCAGAAGTGTAGACTAGTGGCCCTTTTAGAAGAAAAGGTGCGGGGTCTGGAAGAAAGAATAGCAACTTTGAAACTCATCAAAGAGAATGAAGACTTTCTAGACAGAACAGAAGCATCTCTACTGGTCACAGAAGGTGCAAAAAGTGTCAGAGAACCTCCAAAAGCAGATGAGTGGAAGCATGTGACCAAAAGAAGCAAGAAGACCATGGAGAAATCACCAACCACACAACTGAAGAACCGATATCAAATCTTTGTAGAGGATGAAGATGGCACACCTAAGAATGAAGCAATACCAGCAAGCAAAAAAGAAAAGGGCACACAGCAACAAGTGACAGCAAAAAGTACAGCCAAGAAGCAACGAAGAGTGGTGGTGGTGGGAGACTCACTACTGAGAGGCACCGAAGCAGCCATCTGCAGACCGGACATAACTGCAAGAGAAGTATGCTGCCTTCCAGGTGCGATGATCAAGGATGTGACCGATAGGATACCAAAGCTCTTCAGCTCCAAGGACGTCCACCCATTTCTTCTGATACATGTTGGCACCAATGACACGGCAAGGAAGGACCTACCGACAATCTGCAAGGACTTTGAAGAGTTGGGGAAGAAAGTAAAGGAACTGGATGCACAGGTAGTTTTTTCTTCTATCCTTCCAGTAGACGGGCATGGCACCAGGAGATGGAACAGGATCCTTGATGCAAACAACTGGCTAAGACGATGGTGCAGACAACAAGGATTTGGATTCCTGGACCACGGTGTGAATTACTGGTATGATGGACTCCTCGCCAGAGACGGACTACACCTCAACAAACCTGGGAAACACACATTCGCCAGAAGACTCGCTACACTCATCAGGAGGGCGTTAAACTAGAAGAAGAGGGGACGGGAAGAAAAACATTAGACTCGAACAAAGACGACCCAGGAAAACATACTCAGAAGGGAGGTAAGAACATTTCTAAAACAATCCACAGTGAGGAGATTGGAACAAAACAAAATCCTCTAAACTGCATGCTCGCAAACGCCAGAAGCCTGACAAACAAGATGGAAGAACTAGAAGCAGAAATATCTACAGGTAACTTTGACATAGTGGGAATAACCGAGACATGGTTAGATGAAAGCTATGACTGGGCAGTTAACTTACAGGGTTACAGTCTGTTTAGAAAGGATCGTAAAAATCGGAGAGGAGGAGGGGTTTGTCTCTATGTAAAGTCTTGTCTAAAGTCCACTTTAAGGGAGGATATTAGCGAAGGGAATGAGGATGTCGAGTCCATATGGGTCGAAATTCATGGAGGGAAAAATGGTAACAAAATTCTCATTGGGGTCTGTTACAAACCCCCAAATATAACAGAAACCATGGAAAGTCTACTTCTAAAGCAGATAGATGAAGCTGCAACCCATAATGAGGTCCTGGTTATGGGGGACTTTAACTACCCGGATATTAACTGGGAAACAGAAACCTGTGAAACCCATAAAGGCAACAGGTTTCTGCTAATAACCAAGAAAAATTATCTTTCACAATTGGTGCAGAATCCAACCAGAGGAGCAGCACTTTTAGACCTAATACTATCTAATAGACCTGACAGAATAACAAATCTGCAGGTGGTTGGGCATTTAGGAAATAGCGACCACAATATTGTGCAGTTTCACCTGTCTTTCACTAGGGGGACTTGTCAGGGAGTCACAAAAACATTGAACTTTAGGAAGGCAAAGTTTGAACAGCTTAGAGATGCCCTTAATCTGGTAGACTGGGACAATATCCTCAGAAATGAGAATACAGATAATAAATGGGAAATGTTTAAGAACATCCTAAATAGGCAGTGTAAGCGGTTTATACCTTGTGGGAATAAAAGGACTAGAAATAGGAAAAACCCAATGTGGCTAAACAAAGAAGTAAGACAGGCAATTAACAGTAAAAAGAAAGCATTTGCACTACTAAAGCAGGATGGCACCATTGAAGCTCTAAAAAACTATAGGGAGAAAAATACTTTATCTAAAAAACTAATTAAAGCTGCCAAAAAGGAAACAGAGAAGCACATTGCTAAGGAGAGTAAAACTAATCCCAAACTGTTCTTCAACTATATCAATAGTAAAAGAATAAAAACTGAAAATGTAGGCCCCTTAAAAAATAGTGAGGAAAGAATGGTTGTAGATGACGAGGAAAAAGCTAACATATTAAACACCTTCTTCTCCACGGTATTCACGGTGGAAAATGAAATGCTAGGTGAAATCCCAAGAAACAATGAAAACCCTATATTAAGGGTCACCAATCTAACCCAAGAAGAGGTGCGAAACCGGCTAAATAAGATTAAAATAGATAAATCTCCGGGTCCGGATGGCATACACCCACGAGTACTAAGAGAACTAAGTAATGTAATAGATAAACCATTATTTCTTATTTTTAGTGACTCTATAGCGACAGGGTCTGTTCCGCAGGACTGGCGCATAGCAAATGTGGTGCCAATATTCAAAAAGGGCTCTAAAAGTGAACCTGGAAATTATAGGCCAGTAAGTCTAACCTCTATTGTTGGTAAAATATTTGAAGGGTTTCTGAGGGATGTTATTCTGGATTATCTCAATGAGAATAACTGTTTAACTCCATATCAGCATGGGTTTATGAGAAATTGCTCCTGTCAAACCAATCTAATCAGTTTTTATGAAGAGGTAAGCTATAGACTGGACCACGGTGAGTCATTGGACGTGGTATATCTCGATTTTTCCAAAGCGTTTGATACCGTGCCGCACAAGAGGTTGGTACACAAAATGAGAATGCTTGGTCTGGGGGAAAATTTGTGTAAATGGGTTAGTAACTGGCTTAGTGATAGAAAGCAGAGGGTGGTTATAAATGGTATAGTCTCTAACTGGGTCGCTGTGACCAGTGGGGTACCGCAGGGGTCAGTATTGGGACCTGTTCTCTTCAACATATTCATTAATGATCTGGTAGAAGGTTTACACAGTAAAATATCGATATTTGCAGATGATACAAAACTATGTAAAGCAGTTAATACAAGAGAAGATAGTATTCTGCTACAGATGGATCTGGATAAGTTGGAAACTTGGGCTGAAAGGTGGCAGATGAGGTTTAACAATGATAAATGTAAGGTTATACACATGGGAAGAGGGAATCAATATCACCATTACACACTGAACGGGAAACCACAGGGTAAATCTGACAGGGAGAAGGACTTGGGGATCCTAGTTAATGATAAACTTACCTGGAGCAGCCAGTGCCAGGCAGCAGCTGCCAAGGCAAACAGGATCATGGGGTGCATTAAAAGAGGTCTGGATACACATGATGAGAGCATTATACTGCCTCTGTACAAATCCCTAGTTAGACCGCACATGGAGTACTGTGTCCAGTTTTGGGCACCGGTGCTCAGGAAGGATATAATGGAACTAGAGAGAGTACAAAGGAGGGCAACAAAATTAATAAAGGGGATGGGAGAACTACAATACCCAGATAGATTAGCGAAATTAGGATTATTTAGTCTAGAAAAAAGACGACTGAGGGGCGATCTAATAACCATGTATAAGTATATAAGGGGACAATACAAATATCTCGCTGAGGATCTGTTTATACCAAGGAAGGTGACGGGCACAAGGGGGCATTCTTTGCGTCTGGAGGAGAGAAGGTTTTTCCACCAACATAGAAGAGGATTCTTTACTGTTAGGGCAGTGAGAATCTGGAATTGCTTGCCTGAGGAGGTGGTGATGGCGAACTCAGTCGAGGGGTTCAAGAGAGGCCTGGATGTCTTCCTGGAGCAGAACAATATTGTATCATACAATTATTAGGTTCTGTAGAAGGACGTAGATCTGGGTATTTATTATGATGGAATATAGGCTGAACTGGATGGACAAATGTCTTTTTTCGGCCTTACTAACTATGTTACTATGTTACTATGTTACTAATTGAGTCGCCAAAAATAGCTGTAGACCATATACTGTACATTTGACAACTCTCCATTGCCAAGTTTCAGTAACCATGAGTTGTACTCAACTTCATCCTGAGACGTTCTCATATTCTGTTGTAACTGGAACCGTGAAAACTGATTCCAGGATTTTGAGTATTTAATGGTGGACTGTACACTTTGGGCTCTTTTTCCACCTTCCACTATTGGTAGGGTTTGACGAAAGTCACCACCGTTTATGAAAACTTTTCCACCAAATGGTCTTTTTTTTCCCACATATGTCTTGGAGCAAATTATTCACAGCAGTCATTGTTACTTCGTCCCAAATAACGACAGATGACTCCCTAAGCTCTTTTGCTTGAAGTGAGGTTGGCTTAATTTGGACACACTGGTCTCATTTGTTGTAATTCCAAGGCCAAACTTGGAATGGTAGGTGCTATTGTTTTGTAGCAATGTTGCCGCCAATCCAGTGAAGGCTACTGAGCAAATAGACTTCTTTTCTGCTTGTAGTGTCTTGTGCAAGCAGTTGTACAAAAATGTCTTCCCACTGCCTCCTGGGCGTCCAGAAAAAAACAGTGTGAGCTAGTGTCGTCTGGCTGTGATGCAGCATTGACTGCTTAGATAATTGCATCGAAAGCTGATTTCTGAGCTTCATTAAGCATAGCTTTCAATTGCTCAGCCTCCTGCTTTATTACAGCATAATTCAGTTGGTCCAGTATTTCTTCTGGAACATTTACTGGAGTTGGCAATCCATAGTCAGCACAGGACTTTTTATTGCTTAAAAGCACTTCATTAATATTACAAAGAGCCAGTTGCTCAGCAATTTCTGGAGTATATGCCTCCATAAATTCGGTTTTATATTTTTGCCATAATGCCAATGGTTTGGCTGGTTCCCGATATACACAAATTATAGCAAATAATTTGCGAAGTTGGTACGGCATTTGAAAAGCGATTGCATACGTAATACTGTCTTTCCATTGGGAATTGTCTTACAAAAGACCAATGCACGCATTTTTATACATGTCATGTACGACTCCATTGACAGTCCTTAACCCCTTAAGCCCCGAGAGTGGTTTGCACGTTAATGACCAGGCCAATTTTTACAATTCTGACCACTGTCCCTTTTATGAGGTTATAACTCTGGAACGCTTCAAAGGATCCTGGTGATTCTGATACTGTTTTCTCCAGACATATTGTACTTCATGATAGTGGTAAAATTTCTTTGATAACACCTGCATTTATTTGTGAAAAAAACGGAAATTTGGTGAAAATTTAGAAAATTTCGCAATTTTCCAAATTTGAATTTTTATGCCCTTCAATCACAGAGATGTCACAAAAAATACTTAATAAGTAACATTTCCCACATGTCTACTTTACATCAGCACAATTTTGGAAACAACATTTTTTTTGTTAGGGAGTTATAAGGGTTAAAATTTGACCAGCAATTTCTCATTTTTACAACACCATTTTTTTTTAGGGACCACATCACATTTGAAGTCATTTTGAGGGGTCTATATGATAGAAAATAACCAAGTGTGACACCATTCTAAAACCTGCACCCCTCAAGGTGCTCAAAACCACATTCAAAAAGTTTATTAACCCTTCTGGTGCTTCACAGGAATTTTTGGAATGTTTTAAAAAAAATTAACATTTAATTTTTTTTCACAAAAAATCTACTTCAGCTCCAACTTGTTTTATTTTACAAAGGGTAGTGCAGCGCCCCAGAGATCTGGTCGTTGCAGTATGACACTCTGCCGCTAAGGGGAGTGATGGTACGTCTGAAGGCACTTAAGGAATTCTATTGACCAGGTATCACCAGCACACATTACACTTCACACTCCGGCCACTAGGAGGAGAAAAAGGCTTTATTTATTGGGCCACTCCTCACACTGGTAAAACTAGGGATTGGGCAGGAAGTTAGTCAGAAGCTGACTGGGTTGGATTCAGGCAACATCCCGTGGCAGGGGGTGTTGCAGGGAGAAGACACAGGGGGGTCCCTGTCGGGCGTGGGAACCTGGCAGGTACCTAGCGAACAGAGCAGAACGTTACGGAACCGTGCCTGCACTACTTTGCGGTGGTATCCTAAGAAAGAGACATGAAGCGAAGGGTATTGTGGAACAGTGAGAAACGAGATCAAGCACAAAGGAGAGCCAGTAGGAGTCGTGCCGTGAGACCGAGGCAACTTCCTACTGAGGCGTGTAGCCGGTGGCCGGAACACCGCGGAAGTAACTGACTCTAGGCCTTACTTCGAACTCCGCAGGACAGTTAATTATAAGTTGGCTGTCTACCTTAAATTTCCTACGAAGACATAAAGGGCAACGCGTGGAGAGGGGCGCCTCTAGGGTCCCGGAAGAGCTCCGAGCCTTCCCGTCATATGGGTGCGTCCTAGCCATAACATATCTGGGGGACGAGAAACTAGTAACATCTGGAACAAGAGAGAGAGAGAGAATTAGAAAGAACGAACGAACGAGAACAGAAGTTGTGAGGACTATTCCGAATGCTCAGCAGGGTAGCACTACAACACACAGGCGCTAGTGGTAGGCAACGATTTCCACCTGCAAAGGGAACTCTGATGTGCCCATCGGACCAGCCGGTCTCAGAAAGCCCTGTTAATCGTGCTCTGGATTGCGGATCCTGAAGTCTTCAGTAAAGAGGTAAAGAGACTGCAACCTTGTGTCCTCGTTATTGTCTGCACCTCACACCATCGCCATCTACATCACTGGGAAGCCCTGGGGACATACTTCACCTGTGGGAAGGTATACCATCTAGCTGCCATACCATCACCCCAGCGGACCCCAAGCAGCGTCGGTCATCCTGACCGAACACCATAGGTGGCGTCACGAAACCTTGACAGACTCCTATCACTCTTTATTGGATGCCTCTTAGCAGGGTCACGGACCGGGTCCAGTCACTGTGACATCCCCAGAACTGAGCAAGCAGAGGACCAGTACCGAGTGACCTGTGGCCCTGTGTCTGGGGGCGATCCAGTAACAGGAGAAAATGGACCCCAAAAGTTGTTGTACAATTTGTCCTGAGTACTCGATACCCCATATGTGGGGGTAAACCACTGTTTACCCCCATTTGACTTTCCAATGCAAAATTGGCTGGAATTGAGATGGGACGCCATGTTGCTTTTGGAGAGCCACTAATGTGCCTAAACATTGAAACCCCCCACAAGTGACACCATTTTGGAAAGTAGACCCCCTAAGGAACTTATCTAGAGGTGTGTGACATCCCCAGAACTGAGCAAGCAGAGGACCAGTACCGAGTGACCTGCGGCCCTGTGTCTGGGGGCGATCCAGTAACAGGAGAAAATGGACCCCAAAAGTTGTTGTACAATTTGTCCTGAGTACTCGATACCCCATATGTGGGGGTAAACCACTGTTTACCCCCATTTGACTTTCCAATGCAAAATTGGCTGGAATTGAGATGGGACGCCATGTTGCTTTTGGAGAGCCACTAATGTGCCTAAACATTGAAACCCCCCACAAGTGACACCATTTTGGAAAGTAGACCCCCTAAGGAACTTATCTAGATGTGTGGTGAGCATTTTGACCCACCAAGTGCTTCACAGAAGTTTATAATGTAGAGCTGTAAAAATAAAATATAATAATTTTTCACAAAAATGAAATTTTTGCCCCCAATTTTTAATTTTCCCAAGGGTACTAGAAGAAACTGTACCCCAAAAGTTGTTGTGCAATTTCTTCTGAGTATGGTGATACCCCATATGTGTGGTAAACCACTGTTTGGGTGCATGGCAGAGCTCGGAAGGGAAGGAGCGCCGTTTGACTTTTCAATGCAAAATTGGCTGGAATTAGCATGGGATTCCATGCTGCATTTGGAGAACCCCTGATGTGCCTAAACATTGAAGCCCCCCACAAGTGACACCATTTTGGAAAGTAGACCCCCTAAGGATCTTATCTAGATGTGTTGTGAGAGTTTTCAACCCCCAAGTGTTTCACTACAGTTTATGACACAGAGCCGTGAAAATAAAAATTATTTTTTTTCCACAAAAATTATCTTTAACACCCAGTTTTGTAATTTCCCAAGAGAAACAAGAGAAATTGGACCTCAAAATTTGTTGTCCAATTTATCCTGAGTACGCTGATACCTCATATGTGGGGGGGAACCACCGTTTGGGCGCATGGCAGAGCTCGGAAGGGAAGGAGCGCCATTTGGAATGCAGACTTAGATGGATTAGTCTGCAGGCATCATGTTGCATTTGCAGAGCCCCTGATGTACCTAAACAGTAGAAACCCCCCCACAAGTGACTGCATATTGGAACCTAGACCCCCAAGGATCTTATCTAGATGTGAGAACTTTGAACCCCCAAGTATTTCACTGCAGTTTATAACGCAGAGCCGTGAAAATAAAAAATATTTTTTTTCCTACAAAAATGGTTATTTAGCCCCCCAAATTTTTATTTTCCTAAGGGTAACAAGAGAAATTGGACCACAGAAGTTGTTGTCCAATTTGTCCTGAGTACGCTGATACCCCATATGTTGGGATAAACCCCTGTTTTGGCGCACGGGAGAGCTCGGAAGGGAAGGAGGACTGTTTTACTTCTTCAACGCAGAATTGGCTAGAATTGAGATCGGACGCCATGTCGCATTTGGAGAGCCCCTGATGTGCCTAAACAATGACATTCTAACTTAAACCTTAACCCAAACACACCCCTAATCCCAACCACACCCCTAACCCCAACCCTAACCACACTCCTAACTCCAACACACCACTAACCCTAATCCCAACCATAACCCTAACCACACCCCTAACCCTGACACACCCCTAACTCTAATCCCAACCGTAAATGTAATCCAAACCATATCCCTAACCCTAGCCCTAACCATAATGGGAAAATGGAAATAAATACTTTTTTTTATTTTTTTTTATTTTTTTCCCTAACTAAGGGGGTGATGAAGGGGGTTTGATTTACTCTTATAGCGGGGTTTTTATCGGATTTTTATGATTGGCAGCTGTCACACACTAAAAGACGCTTTTTATTGCATAAAATATTTTTTGGCGTTACCACATTTTGAGAGCTATAATTTTTCCATATTTTGGTGCACGGAGTCATGTGGGTCTTGTTTTTTGTGGGACGAGTTGACGTCTTTATTGGTAACATTTTTGGGCACGTGACATTTTTTGATCGCATTTTATTCCAATTTTTGTGAGGCAGTATGACCAAAAACCAGCTATTCATGAATTTCTTTTGGGGGGGGCGTTTATACCATTCTGCGTTTGGTAAAATAGATAAAGCAATTAGATTCTTCGGGTCAGTACGATTATAGCGATACCTCATTTAAATTATTTTTTCATGTTTTGACGCTTTTCTACGATAAAAACTATTTTATAGAAAAAATAATAATTTTTGCATCTCTTTATTCTGAGGACTATAACTTTTTTATTTTTTCACTTATGACACTGTATGGTGGCTCGTTCTTTGCAGGACAAGATGACGTTTTCAGCGGTACCATGGTTATTTATATCTGTCTTTTTGATCGCTTGCTATTCCACTATTCCACTTTTTGTTCGGTTTTATGATAATAAAGGGTTGTTTTTTGCCTCGTTTTTTTTTTTTTTTTACGGTGTTCACTGAAGGGGTTAACTAGGGGGACAGTTTTATAGGTTGGGTCTTTACGGACGCGGCGATACTAAATATGTGTACTTTTATTGTTTTGGTTTTTCTATTTAGATAATGGAATGCATTTATTGGAACAATATATTTATTTATTTAGGTTTTTTTTTTCTACACATGTAAAAAAACTTTTTTTTTTACTTTGCCCCAGGGGGGGCATCACATTTTATTGACAGATCGCTGATCTGACACTTTGCTGTGCACTGTGTCAGATCAGCGATCACACAGGCACAGCTCTGAGCAGGCGCTCCCTGCAGGACCCGAATGCAGCCCCATGGCCATTTTGGATCCGGGCCTGCAGGGAGGAGGAGGTAACAGACCCTCGGAGCAACGTGATCACATCGCCGGAACACTGCGATCATGTTTGATCGCAGTGTGCCGGGGGTTAATGTGCCGGGGGCGGTCCATGACCACTCCTTGCACATAGTGCCAGATGTCAGCTGCGATAGTCAGCTCACACCCGTCCGCGATCGGCCGCACTCCCCCCGTGAGCGCAGCTGATTGCGCTGGACGTACTATCCCATCACTGGGAATTAAGTCCCAGGTCACCTTGACGGGATAGTACGTCCAATGGGATTAAGGGGTTAAGTCAGCATAAGACTTTGCTCCTCTTACGTGAAGTAAAAGGAGTCTTAAGGTACCTTCACACTCAGCGACGCTGCAGCGATACCGACAACGATGTCGATCGCTGCAGCGTCGCTGTTTGGTCGCTGGAGAGCTGTCACACAGACAGCTCTCCAGCGACCAACGATCCCGAGGTCCCCGGGTAACCAGGGTAAACATCGGGTTACTAAGCGCAGGGCCACGCTTAGTAACCCGATGTTTACACAGCGGCCGGAAAGCAGAGCGGTGACGTCACCGCTCTGCTTTCCGGCTGACCGACGCTCACAGCCAGTGCAGGAGGAGTGCAGAGAAGCTGAGCGCCGGGGACAGACAGCGGTAGGTAAGTATGTAGTGTTTGTTTTTTTTACTTTTACGCTGGTAACCAGGGTAAACATCGGGTTATTAAGCGCGGCCCTGCGCTTAGTAACCCGATGTTTACCCTGGTTACCAGTGAAGACATCGCTGATCGGTGTCACACACGCCGATCCAGCGATGTCTGCAGGGAGTCCAGCGACGAAATAAAGTTCTGGACTTTCCTCAGCGACTAACGATCTCCCAGCAGGGGCCTGATCGTTGGTCGCTGTCACACAGAACGATTTCCTTAACGATATCGTTGCTACATCACAAAAAGCACCGATATCGTTAACGATATCGTTATGTGTGAAGGTACCTTTAGGTAACACAGCTCACCATCTGTTAAAGAGACTGTATACATTCGGGCAATTGTTTTCCACAATTGAGCCCATCGTTTTTTCCATCCTTCTAGTACAGCCTTTCTATCCCAGACATAGTGCTCAGGGATTTCACTGTACAAATACTGACGGGCTGAAGCGTCACCTCTGTTTAGCTCAAAATAAGCCTGCAGAGTAGAGGCTTTTGAGTCTGAAATAACCATATCCACATTACCATCTTCAAAAAACACTTGCTTCATGTTTTCAAGGTGAACAGAAAGCCTATTAATGGTATGTGAAGCAACATGCATTTTATTTTTTCTGATTCTCCACATGCCCTCAGGGGTGCTTATATACCGAGAATCTAGGTAAATGGCTGGTTCATTCTAGTTTAATGTATCAAACTTGATATTGGCACAGTCATGTCCTTTGTATACATATTTGAAAAGATATTTAACACTTTTTATTGAAGCTCATATCTCAACATTGATATGGCAATTGTACTTGAGTAATAAATAAGGGTTGTATGGAACTACCCATCTATTGTCGATTTCTCGCGTTGCTCGTCTGGTTTGCCCAGTATTGCGTCGATGGTACTGTGGATAACTATCAACATTGGGGTTTATCTCTGCATTAAATTCCTTTGGGATTTTTTTGCGCATTGACCATCTGTCATGCATATAGCACCAGGTTGATCTTCGCCACATGGGCCATGAATCATGTGCTTCATCACTGCCTCATGCAGTTTTGGGAGTTTCGGATTTGCTGTCTCTTTTGGGATTTCAACAGAGACCAATTTGTCAATTATTCCTTTGTCCCTCGGTTTATCTTCCTCTCCAAGGATTAAGAGCATGTGAGCATGTGGTAGTCCACGCTTTCGAAATTCTATTACATGCACATAGGAAACCACATGGCCAAAAATGTGTCTATTCAAAATCTCGTTAAAGGGACACTGTCACCTGAATTTGGAGGGAACAATCTTCAGCCATGGAGGCGGGGTTTTTGGGTGTTTGATTCACCCTTTCATTACCCGCTGGCTGCATGCTGGCTGCAATATTGGATTGAAGTTCATTCTCTGTCCTCCATAGTACACGCCTGCGCAAGGCAAGATTGCCTGGTGCAGGCATGTACTACGGAGGACAGAGAATAAACTTCAATCCAATATTGCAGCCAGCATGCAGCCAGCGGGTAAGGAAAGGGTGAATCAAACACCCAAAAACCCCGCCTCCATGGCTGAAGATTGTTCCCTCCAAATTCAGGTGACAGTGTCCCTTTAAGCATGGCTTGGAGTTTGATTTTTACATACTCGTGCAACCAAATCTGGTTTGAACTCTGGCCTTTGCCATGGTTCTAAGTATTCAGTAATTTCTTTCCACTTTGGGATACAGGTCATTGTAGTAAAAAGATCTGGCTTTCCAAATTTTCAGACAATTGTCATGGTGTCTTGGTAATTTTGCTGCATAGCTCTTAGGCTTCCAATGAAAGTGGATGTTAAAATTACTGGTGTCCCAGTTTTTAGCCCTTGGTGTAACGCAGCATTATGGATGTGATCCATAATGCCGACATAACTGTCAACGCGTAATGCCTTTTGATTTTGTTTTATATATTCAATCCTGTCAGATTCAATTTTGACATAACTGTCAACGATAAATTGTTGCGTCAACTTCTCAGCATTTAAAAGGGGATTGAACTCGTCATGAATGGCAAGCCTGTATGCATAGTACAGCAACAGGGTGATATTTTCTTGTATGAATGTCAACAATTCCTTGATGTTGCACACTTAAGGCAATTGGAGTTGTCAAATTTATTGTCGATCCACTGTCCCCATATGGGAATAGAAGTGGATATGTCATTGCATTACACTTTCTGAGAAGAAAGCTGATTTCAACAGTTTGGTTTTCACTTTTGAGGTGAACTCCTCTGATGTCCTTATTAAATGGGGGTTCACCCATTGCATTTTCATAAATTATAGCTACTTCATTGCACCTTGGTGCATTGTAGCACCTCTGGTCATGGTTGTAGTCATTTATAATTGGCATTGTTATTTCGAGTGGATCGCGATTTTCTAATTCAGCAATCCTCTCTTCCTCTATTTCAAATTCCCTCATCATTGTGAAGGATCTTGCAAGTGGGTTAATTACTTTCATTTTCTCTCCAAGAGAAGATGGCAGTGCTGTGAGGCACTTTTTATTTGCTTGACTTCTTGTACTTAATGCTTCTTCACTGTCCAAGATATAAATCTGGGAAAACTTGGGAGTACTACCCACAGCGGGATGCAATGGGGCAGTTCTGTGGTAAATTTGTCCATGAATTCGAAAACCGTATGGACCATGCCCAGGAGGTGGCGCTACTTCTGCTCCCATTGATGCCAAAGCAAGCGAGCTATTGTATTGCCTTATAATAGCCATAAAGTTATTGGGGTGCTGATGCTCTCCTTTCATCAACTTGACTAAGTGATCATCCATACAAATGGGACATAATTGGATGCACCCTCTCTTGCAGCAGGAAGGGAATGTTTTGTCCTGCGCCATTTCACCTTTGAAATTTTTACATTGGCAGAACTGACATCGAAATGTCAGTTTGCTAGCATAGTGCTCTTCAATACGTGTCTCATCAATTTGATTGAGAAGTCCTCTAGCGGCAAATGTAACTTGTCGTCGTAGAGTGGCTCTTGCATTTTGGACACGTATTCTATCTTGTTCTCTTTTTTGTGAAATTGTGTGTTGCTCGTTGTCTTGCAGCATTAGATGCTCTACGTGATTCAGTTACTTCATTCGGTTCTCTTGCTCTGGCCGCTCTGTCAGGCTGCATCAGCAGCGCGCTCAATTTGATCCATCTTTGCAATCTTGCCTCACAGTGTTGCCTCACAGGCTAACATTCAAAAAAGGCTTATGCCTTAACTCACCACCAGGGGGAGCTCCTCTCCTTAGGTATCCATGGTTATGCCCAACTGTGGATGACTCATTGTGCACAGACACACGGACACGTCCAAATTGGGTATATTGATGTTACTTATTTTAACGACTTTATGGTTTCTGAACCCTGAAGTGGTTAAAAGAAGTGACTTAAGACAGAACAAGTGCACAGCAATATCGCTTTGACATTGGTGTCCATTATGTTCATTTTCTGGGGCACTTTTGCAGCACTTTTTCAGGCGGAATTTGAGGCCTCAAAAAGACACTGTGTGCACACACCTTCAAACCTCTTAAAAACCATATAAAGATTAAAAAAAAACTCTTCAAAAACCTCATCAGATCTAAAAACTTCATTAAAAAAAACATGGTTTTTTAGCGGTGAATTTCTCTTGAAATCCACATCAAAGTTTTCCATTTCAAAAGTATTGAAATCTGAATATTTCAATATTTTTACCTTTTACCTGTACAAAATTTTCCATGTTAGCAAAACTGTCAGTATTTCACATAATAAACAGCAGATGGCACAAGCGAGCTCAGATATAACCTGTAATGAAACAAGACTTGCATAACACTAAGTATAGGGCAGAATGTGCTACTTTTATCTTATTCAGTTTTTTTTTGCCTGAGGATATAATTCACCTCCACTGTGCTTTTGGTATCCATAGTAGAGTTTTTATCAATTATTTTTGTGAAGTACTGAATCTAACGTGTGTGGAGAAAGGAAAACATAAGATAAAATAATGTTTCTTGTGGCTTTATTTCAATCAAACTTAATCCTCAAATAATGAAAAGCTATGTAACTTTCTAATACATGTCTAATATTCCTCAACATTTTCAATGTTTGTAGCTTATAAATGAGTAAAAAATAAATATTCTGAGGCTGAAACCTTAGCGACCTTTGGCTCTCTTCTCACTAACAATTTTGGTATGTGCTTCCAGCATACTGTATAAGCTGGAAAAGTCTACGGATACCCTATGAAAATCCGTAACATGAATTGACCAACAATTTAGAAAACTGAGAACTAATCATACCATTGGAAAGAAATGTATTTCTATAATTGATGATGAACGTGAGCAAAGTTAAATGTGACTTCTGAAATAGTGTTGAAAATGATCATAGTGTTCAATCAAATTAGTCTTCATTTTGACTTAATACAATCCATTGCGTCCATAACGCGATACTACACATATCAGATATGATGTCAGTATAACCTTACTAATGTTGTGCTAACATAATAGTGTATGGCCTCATTTAGACTTATATTTTTCACGTAAGTGTTTTATAAAAGATTTTAATGGATGGAAAACATACCAATAGTCTATGGGGTTGTTCACATTTATACATTTTTGCAGAACATTTGTCCATGCAAATATCAGAGACCTGGCTGTTTTTTACCAGCATCAATATGAAAAGTTCCAATACAAGGCTATAGGTATGTGAAAATTAGACAGCACACAGATGGCAATAGTTTGAAGTCCGTGATTTTCATCGCAAAGGATAGGAGAAACAGTGTTTAATTTTTGATAAAATAAAAAGATTACAAAAATACACCGACACTCAAATAAAAAAACACTGATAAAATTCAAACTACCCTTTTGGCATACATGGATGTCTGAATGAGGCCTTAGGACTGGGGATGAGCGGGCCCATCGATGTATGGATTTGTTGGGTTCGAGAGAACTTTAGTGAAAAGTTCGGATAGCGTACCAGAACTCTTCCCAAACTTGAACCTAAACCCTATAGAGTCAGTGGAGACCTGTGCTGTAAAGTCTGTTCACACGCACCATTTTTGTTGCAGACTGTTCTTCATCAAAAACCAGAGTGTTGGCAGGGAAAATTCTGCATTTTTGCAGCCATTTCACTTGCCGTTCATTTGAATAGCGGAAAAAAATGCTGCAAAATTGCTGAAAGACTTGACCTGCAGTAGATTTGTATAAAAACAAAATGTGTCTTCTGGTCGGTGACTGTGACTGGCTGGAATACTGGTATAATTTGCAATTATATAGTAGACTGCACTATTCCATACAATGGTACATTAAACCCTGTTCACAATGAGCTTCTGCAGTGCGTTCAGGGGTTCTGCCTGAATCCTCATAAAATAGGATTCACAAAAATATGTACAGACACATACATAAAGTATATACACACAAATACATAAATTAAGTTTATGCTTACATACATAAACAGATTATACATACAGTATATATACACAATATACTGCATGCACACATATAGCATACATACACGTGTGGTCAAAATTGTTGGTACCCCTCGTTTAATGACAGAAAATCCCACAATGGTCACAGAAATAACTTGAATCTGACAAAAGTAATAATTAGTGATGAGCGAACGTGCTCGCCACTACTCGGTACTCGCCCGAGTATCACTATGCTCAGTGTACTCGGCGAGCGCCAAGTATTTCAGGGATTATTTGGCGGGAGCTCAGGTCTCCACCCTGCAATTCTGGCGCTCTTTAGAGCACCAATTACAATGCAGGAATTGTCAGCCATGCACTGTAATGCCGCAGCCATCTTTGTTGTGGTATTAAAGTTATTTGCTGGCTGCACATCATCATCAGGTCTATAAGAGACCTGGCGCCACCATGCTCCCCGCATTCTGCTCCGGATTTAGCGAGTGTAGGGAGAGCTGCTGCTGAGATAGGTTCAGAATCGTTCTTTTAATTGTTAGTGTAGGTCTGCAACTGTTCAGTCCACAACTCCTGAGAAACCAACAGTCCTTTTTAGGGCTAATTCGGGAGTCCAGAGATTGCAGCGCTAGGTAGGCAGGGGAGTCTATGTGCACATATCCACATCAGTGCAAGGCCTGCAGGCACTGTATGTGAGTACACATATCTCACTGCATACCTCCAAAAGCTCTGTTACGGTCTTCTGCTGCTGCTTATTTAAAGGGAACCTGTCACCTGAATTTGGCGGGACCGGTTTTCGGTCATATGGACAGAGTTTTCGGGTGTTTGACTCACCCTTTCCTTACCCGCTGGCTGCATACTGGCCGCAATATTGGATTGAAGTTCATTCTCTGTCCTCCGTAGTACACGTCTGCGTCTTAATCCAATATTGCGGCCAGCATGCAGCCAGCAGGTAAGGAAAGGGTGAATCAAACACCCGAAAACTCCGCCCATATGACCGAAAACCAGTCCCGCCAAATTCAGGTGACAGGTTCCCTTTAATATATATCTACAGTGCCTTGCGAAAGTATTCGACCCCCTGGAACTTTTCACCCTTTTCCCACATATCATGCTTCAAACATAAAGACACCAAATGTAAATTTTTGGTGAAGAATCAACAGCAAGTGGAACACAATTGTGAAGTTGAACGAAATGTATTGGTTATTTTAAATTTTTGCGGAAAATCAAAAACTGAAAAGTGGGGCGTGCTAATATTATTCGGTCCCTTTACTTTCAGTGCAGCAACCTCACTCCAGAAGTTCATTGTGGATCTCTGAATGATTCAATGTTGTCCTAAATGGCTAATGATGATAAATATAATCCACCTGTGTGTAATCAAGTCTCCGTATAAATGCACCTCAAGCAGATACTGTGCGTTTGGTTACAGCTGCCATTCCAGGCTCAGTCTTTGTAACCAGCATTGATCAGCGGCGAGCAGACGTTCCAAGGACTGACCTCTCATTGGTGGTCAGGGGTCACATGCTCAGGTCCTGTAGCAGCTCCGATTGGAGCACTAGGAAGGTCCTGGAAGGCTACAGATATAAAAGGTTTGCATGGCCGCTCGGCCATGTGCTAGTATAAATCAGTTTTTGTGTGTGGGTGTATGCCTGTTCTGGTGAAAGCTCCGAATCATTCCCATCCCTAGTGTTGATGAATGTTCGCAAATGTTGGAGCTGTCTAGCACCAGTTAGTGCCATCCAGCACCAGGCACAATCTACAGCGTCTATGAGCAGCGTTAGCCAGTTAGGGCGGTTAGTGGTGTTCCCCAGAGCGGCGCTGCGAGCACCCAGTGCGCTAAACCTATTTTAGATTAGTTTACTCCTGACACCACTGTAGCTGTGTCGAGCGCAGGAGGTCTCGAGGGACTCTGACCCTGAGTCTTAGGGCAGAATTCTGTGACTCCTTGCTTGCGCTCTCTGTGCAGTATCGCGGCCCTGTGACGCAGCAGGGTTTGCATCCTTCATACCAGGTGAAGCTAACCCATGTGTGTTTTCTCTTAATACCACCATATAGTCTGCCATTACCGAGCAGTAGGTGTCTTCTCTGCACGGTGGACCCCGGACTGCGAATGCATCTTATATCACCTCTTATTTATATTTGGTTCCGCCAGTCCTAAGTTCATTATACTAGCGCCAGGGTCTGGCTAGTAATGGCGGATGAACAGCGAGTACAATGGTACATTGAGCAGCTGGAGGGCAGGTTGGCGGCTCTCGAGCGCACAACCTCAGCTGTGGATGTTACTGCAGTTGCTGTTCAGGCTGCTAGCGTGGCTGCAGCTAGTTTGTCCACTGCCACCCCTGCTCCGACATTATCCCGTCTCCCGTTGCCAGACAAGTTTGTTGGTGACAGTAAGCTGTGTAGGGCATTCGTGAGCCAGTGTGCTATACATCTTGAGCTCCTGGCTCATATATATATGTCAGTGTCACACACACACATATAAGTCTTTATATTTCCTAGACAGATAGATAGAAGATTAG
The DNA here is from genome assembly GCF_032444005.1 of Ranitomeya imitator. Taxonomy (NCBI): domain Eukaryota; kingdom Metazoa; phylum Chordata; class Amphibia; order Anura; family Dendrobatidae; genus Ranitomeya; species Ranitomeya imitator. Next base: position 1,037,120,480 of record NC_091282.1, read on the forward strand.
TCGTTATTTGTCGGCTTCTGTAAAATCAATGCAGGAGCCGACGGGATGGGAGACATGGTTTACATACAGTAAATCCATGCAGAATAGTTAGATATATAAATGTGTGTGATCAATACAATTAGTATAGTGTGTGTGCAAATTAGGGGACATGCATGTATTTAATAAAAGATTATTTTCGGGGAAAAATATGGCGTGCGCTCCCATGCAATTTTCTGCGCCAGAGAGGGAAAGCCAGTGACTGGGGGCAGATATTAGCCTAGGAAGGGACCATGATTATTGCCAAAGGGCTAAAAACATCTGCCACCAGCCACCCCAGAAAAGTTGCATCTCTAAGATGCGCCAATTCTGGCACTTGGCTTCTCTCTTCCCACTGACCTGAAGCTGTGGCATATGGGGTAATAGTTGGGGGATGATGCTACCTTTGTGACATCAAGCCCCGAGGTTAGTAGTGAAGATGCATCAATTAGAAGCTCCCATTACTAACCTCATATAGTGAAATAGTTAATAAAACAGACACCCATTAAAATATCCTTTAATTGAAATAAACACACAGACTCCTTTATTGTTCTTAATTTAACCATACCTATAACATCTGCATCTGCTAATTCCCTGAAGCCCTTGATCTCCTGTAATAAACATAAAATAATAAACCAACAATATATCCATACATATCAAAAATACCGTATATGAATAACTGCCTAGTTTATTAGCACTTCCAATCTTTAAATATATCAAATAAGGAAAAAGGGAAGTTGTACGCAATAAAAAATCAAGAGTTTTGTAACGCTCGCGCCGAGACTGGTTGGCGCTGGCGCCTGGAGGTGTGGCCCCACTGGACCACAGACCGAACTTCCCTGGAAGGGGCGTAACTAAGTAGCTTCCTAGGTGTTCGCTGGAGCCTCTTATGGTGATGTCAGACTTGTGCAATAGGAAGCTACCAGGTACCACTCCAGGGTGGAGTCGGACTGTGGATGCTGATCCCACCGGGGACAAGACACGGGCAGGCAGGCACGGCTGTGACACTGGCTGACAGACGGGTATGGCAGAGGCCTTGACGGGCGGACTGGCTTGACGGAGATACAGGCAGGCAGACGGGCACGGCTGGCACTCAGGTAGACAGGCGGGCACGGTTGGCACTGGCAGACAGGACTGATACTCTGGTAGGAACTGGTATTCAGATGGATGTGTGGAAACAGGTAAGAACCTGTTCAGACTGGAGAATATAAAGGAACAGGTAGAGACCTGAATGGAAAGTTGCAGAATAAAGATAGAGCAAGAGTGGAAGCAAAGCTGAATAGCAGGAGGCTGAGTACGAGTAGAAGGTGGAGCTAAGAGAAGAGAAGGAGAAGGCAGAGCTATGAGCAGAGAAGGAGAAGACAGAGCAGAGAGTAGAGAAGGAGAAGGCAGAGCCAAGGACGGAGCCGCAGGAGGCAGAGCCAAGAGCGGAGACGCTGGAGGCGGAGCCAAGAGCGGAGACGCTGGAGGCGGAGCCAAGAGCGGAGACGCTGGAGGCGGAGCCAAGAGCGGAGACGCTGGAGGCGGAGCCAAGAGCGGAGATGCTGGAGGCGGAGCCAAGAGTGGAGACGCTGGAGGCGGAGCCAAGAGCGGAACCGCAGGAGGTAACGCCAAGAGCTAAAGACGTAGAACCGCAAGGAGCGGTGCCAGGTGGAACAGCAAGGAGCGGAGCCGCAGAGCAAAGCCACAGAGTGTAAAGCAAGGTCAGAGTGCAGAGCAAAGTTTACAGAGAGCAGAGCTGAGAGAAAAGCTGAGAGACACAGAACCACAGGTTGTGGTAGAACTGAGCAGAGAGAAGCAGAGCCACAGACAGTGGCGAACAGAGCAGAAAGATAAGGCAGAGGTACACACAGCAGAGTGGGAAATGACTAATGACAAAGAAGGAGCAGGGACGGACATAGACCAGAGTACAGACAGGAACGGACACGGATACGCAAACAGAACACAGATGAAGGCCTGCAGTAGTGCAGCCCTCTGATACAGGAAGCAGACACAACCTAGCAGCTCAGTAGCAAATGCTAACTGAGGGGAATAGTTTGCTCAGGCATCCTCCAATGGGTGAGGATGCCTTAAGTATCAGAGGCCTCAAGGCTATTGGCCAGAAGCACCTTAGGGAGGTGCACACAGTCTCAATAAGAATCCGGAGTGGCTGGCGCCGCCCCCCTGTGCACACAGCCAGGAAGTGTACACAGAGCAGGCCGCCATGAAGCACATGGCATGGAACCAGCAGCAGACAGATCTCACAGCATGGCACTGGGTGAGTGAGTAGATGTAACAGGCAGGTGGGGAATGGAAGGTCATGCAGTGATGCCGGCAGGGTTGTTACAAGTTTATTGGAATTTATTAAAAATAACATGAACATCTGAATAAAAGTATTTTAAAATGGGGACAAAAGTACAAAAAAATGCTGCAAAGAAGGAAACAGTGCCAAAATAGTGCATCTATATACTAGTTATACAATGAATCCCAGAGTACAATAAGAGAAATGGCAAATGTTCTTAACAAGTGCATACATTAATTATGAGGGGCCTAGTGCTTCTAAGTAACCATGCAGTCTTTGTTTGCCAAATAAACAATGTATATGTATATCATCTAAGCCTGTCTGTATAGTTTAAATTAGGTAATGTGGACAATGTGCAACTATCCATTGACCCATGGCTATAATGATAAACACCATGAGGTTTAGTAAGATATATGAATATATTATAATGGTGAGTACTATATTATGTAAAAAGAAACAGTGGAGCAAAGATGGGTAGGAAAGATATATGGGACACTGTACCTTTAAGCAGCGAGAAAACACCCTGACGCGAGTTTCCCCTGGAAAAAGCTACACGCGAAATGCGCGTCGGGCTTCTTTCCTTCTTTGCAGCTTTTTTTGTACTTTTTTCCCCATTTTAAAATACTTTTATTCAGCTGTTCATGTTATCTTTTAATATATTCCAATAAACTCTTGATTTTTTTATGGCGTACAACTTCCCCTTTTCCTTACTTGATATAAATACATCCATACATGTCCGTCGTTGTATCCCACACCGTAATCCATATCTGGGCTATATACAGTTAGCAACCAGGATGGTGCTAATGTGACCGTCACGGTTGCAAACTACTGGTGAATGAATGAAAGGCTGCCAATGCAAGCTCAGTAACTAGCGGTGCCATCACTGAATCTGCGCTCGCTCACAGCCTGAACTCAGATGAACTCATGAGCGTGGGAAAATGCCAGCTGATTTTCCCACGCTCAAGAGTTCAGTGTGGTTCAGGCTGTAAGGGAACACAGCATCGGTGACATCACCTCTATTCACTGAAGCTATTCTAGCAGCCGGCATGAACTACTGTGACCTCATCCCTGGCATTTCCCTACGGTCCTGAATTCACAGCAGCTCATGCCGGCTGCGAGAACAGCTTCAGTGATAAGAGGTGATGTCACTGATGCTGCTCTCCCTCAAAGGCTAACCCACACTGAACACTTGAGCATGGGAAAATCAGCTGGCATTTTCCCACACTCGAGTTCATCTGAGTTCAGGTTGTGAGGGAGCGTAGCTTCAGTGACGGCGCCGCTAGTCACTGAGTCTGCGCCAGCAGCATTTCATTCATTCCCCAGTAGTTTACAGCCAGGGCAGTCACATTAGCACCGCTCCCGGTTGTAAACTGTATATACCCCAGATATGGATTATGGCGTGGGACTGAACGCCGGACAGGTATGGGTATATTGTTGGTTTGTTATTTTTTCTTTATTACAGGAGGTCGAGGGTATCACATGAATTAGCAGTATAATAAAGATGGCAAAACTGTGTGGTGTATGATTTCATTAAAATACTTTACTCTTACTGTGTGGTGTTTATTGAACCCTTTACTAACTATAGGATTAGTAATGGAGAGGTGTCTTATTGACACCTCTCCATTACTAAGCCAGCTTGATGTCGCCTTACAATACAAAATTTTAATAGTCAGTAAAGGCTAAATACACAGCTGCGGGCTGATATTCATAGCCTGGGAAGATCCATGGGTACTAACCCTTTCCTAAGCTATAAATATCAGCCCCCAGTCACTGGCTTTCCCTCTCTGGCGCAGAAAATTGCGCAGGAGCCCACGCCATTTTTTTCCCAGAAAAGATTATTTTATTAAATACATACAAGTCCCATAATTTGCACACACTATACTAATTGTATTGGTCACTGACATCTATATATCAAACTATTTTGCATGTGTTTACTGTATGAAAACCATATCTCCCATCCTGTCGGCTCCTGCAGTGATTTTGCAGACGCCGACAAATAAATTAATGGCTTGTCTTCTATGTATCTCTCTATGCAATATAAAGACAAATATATACTGTATATGTGTGCCACTGACGTGTATGTGTATGTATGTTTGTGTATATATATATATATGTATGTATATATATATATATATATATATATATATATATATACACAGTACAGACCAAAAGTTTGGACATATCTCATTTAAAGATTTCTCTGTATTTTCATGACTATGAAAATTGTAAATTCACACTGAAGGCATCAAAACTATGAATTAACACAGGTGGAATTATATACTTAACAAAAAAGTGTGAAACAACTGAAATTATGTCTTATATTCTAGGTTCTTCAAAGTAGCCACCTTTTGCTTTGATGACTGCTTTGCACACTCTTGGCATTCTCTTGATGAGCTTCAAGAGGTAGTCACCGGAAATGGTCTTCCAACAATCTTGAAGGAGTTTGAAGAGATGCTTAGCCCTTGTTGGCCCTTTTGCCTTCACTCTGCGGTCCAGCTCACCCCAAACCATCTCGATTGAGTTCAGGTCTGGTGACTGTGGAGGCCAGGTCATCTGACGTAGCACCCCATCACTCTCCTTCTTGGTCAAATAGCCCTTACACAGCCTGGAGGTGTGTTTGGGGTCATTGTCCTGTTGAAAAATAAATGATGGTCCAACTAAACGCAAACCGGATGGAGTAGCATGCCGCTGCAAGATGCTGTGGTAGCCATGCTGGTTCAGTATGCCTTCAATTTTAAATAAATCCCCAACAGTGTCACCAGCAAAGCACACCCACACCATCACACCTCCTTCTCCATGCTTCACGGTGTGAACAAGGCATGTAGAGTCCATCCGTTCACCTTTTCTGCGTCGCACAAAGACACGGTGGTTGGAACCAAAGATCTCAAATTTGGACTTATCAGACCAAAGCACAGATTTCCACTGGTCTAATGTCCATTCCTTGTGTTCTTTAGCCCAAACTTGTTGCCTATCCTTAGCAGAGGTTTCCTAACAGCTATTTTACCATGAGGGGCTGCTGCATAAAGTTTCCTCTTAACAGTTGTTGTAGAGATGTGTCTGCTACTAGAACTCTGTGTGGCATTGACCTGGTCTCTAATCTGAGCTGCTGTTAACCTGCGATTTCTGAGGCTGGTGACTCAGATAAACTTATCTGTTATGGCTGGCAATCAGGCAACACAGCGTGCAGTAATCAGCGCACATACAGAGATCTGGCAATAACCAAAAACAATAGGACGAGCTCTGAGACGTGGAATCTCTGTAGACTGCAGTACCTGATCTATCCTCACACAACTATAAGCAGCAGTGGATTGCGCCTAACAACTACCTATGCAACTCGGCACTGCCTGAGGAGCTGACTAGCCTGAAGATAGAAATACAAGCCTGACTTACCTCAGAGAAATACCCCAAAGGAATAGGCAGCCCCCCACATATAATGACTGTTAGCAAGATGAAAAGACAAACGTAGGAATGAAATAGATTCAGCAAAGTGAGGCCCGATATTCTAGACAGAGCGAGGATAGCAAAGAGAACTATGCAGTCTACAAAAAACCCTAAAACGAAAACCACGCAAAGGGGCAAAAAGACCCACCGTGCCGAACTATCAGCACGGCGGTGCACCCCTCTGCTTCTCAGAGCTTCCAGCAAAAGACAATAGCAAGCTGGACAGAAAAAAACAGAAAACAAACTAAAAGCACTTATCTAGCAGAGCAGCAGGCCCAAGGAAAGATGCAGTAGCTCAGATCCAACACTGGAACATTGACAAGGAGCAAGGAAGACAGACTCAGGTGGAGCTAAATAGCAAGGCAGCCAACGAGCTCACCAAAACACCTGAGGGAGGAAGCCCAGAGACTGCAATACCACTTGTGACCACAGAAGTGAACTCAGCCACAGAATTCACAACAGTACCCCCCCCTTGAGGAGGGGTCACCGAACCCTCACCAGAACCCCCAGGCCGACCAGGATGAGCCACATGAAAGGCACGAACAAGATCTGGGGCATGGACATCAGAGGCAAAAACCCAGGAATTATCTTCCTGAGCATAACCCTTCCATTTGACCAGATACTGGAGTTTCCGTCTAGAGACACGAGAATACAAAATCTTCTCCACAATATACTCCAATTCCCCCTCCACCAAAACAGGGGCAGGAGGCTCCACAGATGGAACCATAGGTGCCACGTATCTCCTCAACAACGACCTATGGAATACATTATGTATGGAAAAGGAGTCTGGGAGGGTCAGACGAAAAGACACCGGATTGAGAATCTCAGAAATCCTATACGGACCAATAAAACGAGGTTTAAATTTAGGAGAGGAAACCTTCATAGGAATATGACGAGAAGATAACCAAACCAAATCCCCAACACGAAGTCGGGGTCCCACACGGCGTCTGCGATTAGCGAAAAGCTGAGCCTTCTCCTGGGACAAGGTCAAATTGTCCACTACCTGAGTCCAGATCTGCTGCAACCTGTCCACCACAGAATCCACACCAGGACAGTCCGAAGACTCAACCTGTCCTGAAGAGAAACGAGGATGGAACCCAGAATTGCAGAAAAATGGAGAGACCAAGGTAGCCGAGCTGGCCCGATTATTAAGGGCGAACTCAGCCAACGGCAAAAATGACACCCAATCATCCTGGTCAGCGGAAGCAAAACATCTCAGATATGTTTCCAAGGTCTGATTGGTTCGTTCGGTCTGGCCATTAGTCTGAGGATGGAAGGCCGAGGAGAAAGATAGGTCAATGCCCATCCTACCACAAAAGGCTCGCCAGAACCTCGAGACAAACTGGGAACCTCTGTCAGAAACAATATTCTCAGGAATGCCATGTAAACGAACCACATGCTGGAAGAACAAAGGCACCAAATCAGAGGAGGAAGGCAATTTAACCAAGGGCACCAGATGGACCATTTTAGAAAAGCGATCACAGACCACCCAAATGACCGACATTTTTTGAGAAACGGGAAGGTCAGAAATGAAATCCATCGAAATATGTGTCCAAGGCCTCTTCGGGACCGGCAAGGGCAAAAGCAACCCACTGGCACGTGAACAGCAGGGCTTAGCCCTAGCACAAATTCCACAGGACTGCACAAAAGCACGCACATCCCGTGACAGAGATGGCCACCAGAAGGATCTAGCAACCAACTCCCTGGTACCAAAGATTCCTGGATGACCGGCCAACACCGAACAATGAAGTTCAGAGATAACTTTACTAGTCCACCTATCAGGGACGAACAGTTTCTCGGCCGGACAACGATCAGGTTTATTAGCCTGAAATTTCTGCAACACTCTCCGCAAATCAGGGGAGATGGCAGACACAATGACTCCTTCCTTGAGGATACTCGCCGGCTCAGATAACCCCGGAGAGTCGGGCACAAAACTCCTAGACAGAGCATCCGCCTTCACATTTTTAGAGACCGGAAGGTATGAAATCACAAAATCAAAATGAGCAAAAAATAACGACCAACGGGCCTGTCTAGGATTCAAGCGCTTGGCAGACTCGAGATAAGTCAAGTTCTTATGATCAGTCAATACCACCACGCGATGCTTAGCACCCTCAAGCCAATGACGCCACTCCTCGAATGCCCACTTCATGGCCAGCAACTCTCGGTTGCCCACATCATAATTACGCTCAGCAGCAGAAAATTTCCTGGAAAAGAAAGCACATGGTTTGAACACAGAGCAACCAGAACCTCTCTGTGACAAAACCGCCCCTGCACCAATCTCAGAAGCATCAACCTCGACCTGGAACGGAAGAGAAACATCAGGTTGACACAACACAGGGGCACAGCAAAAACGACGCTTCAACTCCTGAAAAGCTTCCACGGCAGCAGAAGACCAATTAACCAAATCAGCACCCTTCTTGGTCAAATCGGTCAATGGTCTGGCAATGCTAGAAAAATTACAGATGAAGCGACGATAAAAATTAGCAAAGCCCAGGAATTTCTGCAGACTTTTTAGAGATGTCGGCTGAGTCCAATCCTGGATGGCCTGAACCTTAACCGGATCCATCTCGATAGTAGAAGGGGAAAAGATGAACCCCAAAAATGAAACTTTCTGCACACCGAAGAGACACTTTGATCCCTTCACGAACAAGGAATTAGCACGCAGTACCTGGAAAACCATTCTGACTTGCGTCACATGAGACTCCCAATCATCTGAGAAGATCAAAATGTCATCCAAGTAAACAATCAAGAATTTATCCAGATACTCACGGAAAATGTCATGCATAAAAGACTGAAAAACAGATGGAGCATTGGCAAGTCCGAACGGCATCACCAGATACTCAAAATGACCCTCGGGCGTATTAAATGCCGTTTTCCATTCATCTCCCTGCCTGATTCTCACCAGATTATACGCACCACGAAGATCAATCTTAGTAAACCAACTAGCCCCCTTAATCCGAGCAAACAAGTCAGAAATCAATGGCAAGGGATACTGAAACTTAACAGTGATCTTATTAAGAAGGCGGTAATCAATACACGGTCTTAGCGAACCATCCTTCTTGGCTACAAAAAAGAACCCTGCTCCCAATGGTGACGACGATGGGCGAATATGTCCCTTCTCCAGGGACTCCTTCACATAACTGCGCATAGCGGTGTGTTCAGGTACGGACAAATTAAATAAACGACCCTTAGGGAATTTACTACCAGGAATCAAATCGATAGCACAATCACAATTCCTATGCGGAGGTAGGGCATCAGACTTGGACTCTTCAAATACATCCTGAAAGTCCGACAAGAACTCTGGGATGTCAGAAGGAATGGATGACGAAATAGACAAAAATGGAACATCACCATGTACTCCCTGACAACCCCAGCTGGTTACCGACATAGAGTTCCAATCCAATACTGGATTATGGGTTTGTAGCCATGGCAACCCCAACACGACCACATCATGCAAATTATGCAGTACCAGAAAGCGAATAACTTCCTGATGTGCAGGAGCCATGCACATGGTCAGCTGGGCCCAGTACTGAGGCTTATTCTTGGCCAAAGGTGTAGCATCAATTCCTCTCAACGGAATAGGACACCGCAAAGGCTCCAAGAAAAATCCACAACGTTTAGCATAATCCAAATCCATCAGATTCAGGGCAGCGCCTGAATCCACAAACGCCATGACAGAATACGATGACAAAGAGCACATTAAGGTAATGGACAAAAGGAATTTGGACTGTACAGTACCAATAACGGCAGAGCTATCGAACCGCCTAGTGCGTTTAGGACAATTAGAAATAGCATGAGTAGAATCACCACAATAGAAACACAGTCTGTTCAGACGTCTGTGTTCTTGCCGTTCTACTTTAGTCATAGTCCTGTCGCACTGCATAGGCTCAGGTTTACTCTCAGGCAGTACCGCCAGATGGTGCACAGATTTACGCTCGCGCAAGCGACGACCGATCTGAATGGCCAAGGACATAGACTCATTCAAACCAGCAGGCATAGGAAATCCCACCATTACATCCTTAAGAGCTTCAGAGAGACCCTTTCTGAACAAAGCCGCTAGTGCAGATTCATTCCACAGAGTGAGTACTGACCATTTCCTAAATTTCTGACAATATACTTCTACATCATCCTGACCCTGGCATAAAGCCAGCAGATTTTTCTCAGCCTGATCTACTGAATTAGGCTCATCGTAAAGCAATCCGAGCGCCAGGAAAAATGCATCAACATTACTCAATGCAGAATCTCCTGGTGCAAGAGAAAACGCCCAGTCCTGTGGGTCGCCGCGCAAAAAAGAAATAATAATCAAAACCTGTTGAATAGGATTACCAGAAGAATGAGGTTTCAAGGCCAAAAATAGCTTACAATTATTTCTGAAGCTCAGGAACTTAGTTCTGTCACCAAAAAACAAATCAGGAATCGGAATTCTTGGTTCTAGCATCGATTTCTGATCAATAGTATCTTGAATCTTTTGTACATTTACAACGAGATTATCCATTGAGGAGCACAGAGCCTGAATATCCATGTCCACAGCTGTGTCCTGAAGCACTCTAATGTCTAGGGGAAAAAAAAGACTGAAGACAGAGCTAAGAAAAAAAAATGATGTCAGGATTTCTTTTTTCCCTCTATTGGGAATCATTGGTGTGGCTCCTTGTACTGTTATGGCTGGCAATCAGGCAACACAGCGTGCAGTAATCAGCGCACATACAGAGATCTGGCAATAACCAAAAACAATAGGACGAGCTCTGAGACGTGGAATCTCTGTAGACTGCAGTACCTGATCTATCCTCACACAACTATAAGCAGCAGTGGATTGCGCCTAACAACTACCTATGCAACTCGGCACTGCCTGAGGAGCTGACTAGCCTGAAGATAGAAATACAAGCCTGACTTACCTCAGAGAAATACCCCAAAGGAATAGGCAGCCCCCCACATATAATGACTGTTAGCAAGATGAAAAGACAAACGTAGGAATGAAATAGATTCAGCAAAGTGAGGCCCGATATTCTAGACAGAGCGAGGATAGCAAAGAGAACTATGCAGTCTACAAAAAACCCTAAAATGAAAACCACGCAAAGGGGCAAAAAGACCCACCGTGCCGAACTAACAGCACGGCGGTGCACCCCTCTGCTTCTCAGAGCTTCCAGCAAAAGACAATAGCAAGCTGGACAGAAAAAAACAGAAAACAAACTAGAAGCACTTATCTAGCAGAGCAGCAGGCCCAAGGAAAGATGCAGTAGCTCAGATCCAACACTGGAACATTGACAAGGAGCAAGGAAGACAGACTCAGGTGGAGCTAAATAGCAAGGCAGCCAACGAGCTCACCAAAACACCTGAGGGAGGAAGCCCAGAGACTGCAATACCACTTGTGACCACAGAAGTGAACTCAGCCACAGAATTCACAACACTTATCCTCAGAAGCATTGATTCTTGGTCTTCCTTTCCTGGGGCGGTTCTCATGTGAGCCAGTTTCTTTGTAGCGCTTAATGTTTTTTGCCACTGCACTTGGGGACACTTTCAAAGTTTGCCCAATTTTTCGGACTGACTGACCTTCATTTCGTAAAGTAATGATGGCAACTCGTTTTTCTTTACTTAGCTGCTTTTTTCTTGCCATAATACAAATTCTAACAGTCTATTCAGTAGGACTATCAGCTATGTATCCACCAGACTTCTGCTCAACACAACTGATGGTCCCAACCCCATTTATAAGGCAAGAAATCCCACTTATGAAACCTGACAGGGCACACCTGTGAAGTGAAAACCATTTCCGGTGACTACCTCTTGAAGCTCATCAAGAGAATGCCAAGAGTGTGCAACAGGAAAGAAATATATCTTGGTACCGTGTTAGCCAGTAGATAGAAAAATATTTAGAATTGAGAGTCCTCAGTGGTTGATACCTTTTATTGGCTAACTGAAAAGATGGTAACGAATTGCAAGCTTTCGAGACTACATACATCTCTTCATCAGGCAAAGACTAAAAAAATTGTGAAGAATCACATATTTATGCACAACATAGTATAGAAAAAAAAAGGAAAAGCCATGGATAAGCCAGGTAAGGTAAGAGTGTGCAAAGCAGTCATCAAAGCAAAAGGTGGCTACTTTGAAGAACCTAGAATATAAGTCAAATTTTCAGTTGTTTCACACTTTTTAGTTAAGTATATAATTCCACATGTGTTAATTCATAGTTTTGATGCCTTCAGTGTGAATTTACAATTTTCATAGTCATGAAAATACAGAAAAACCTTTAAATGAGGTGTGTCCAAACTTTTGATCTGTACGGTATATGTGTGTGTATATACTGTGTGTATGTATATATATATATATATATATATATATATATATTCAATGTGTATATCTATTCTATCTACTCTATTATAACCTACTCTAATCTATACTGTATGCTGCAGATCATTTGCTGGCTTTTAATCTATCTAATATATACAGTTCTGGCAAAAATTAAGAGACCACCACATCAAAACCCTGTCATGGGCAGCCCAATCTCCAGACCTGAACCCCATTGAAAACCTCTGGAATGTAATCAATAGGCTGATGGATAGTCACAAGCCATCAAACTAAGAAAGAACTGCTTACATTTTTGCGTATGAAGCATTGTGAAAGACTGGTGGAAAGCATGCCAAGATGCATGAAAGCTGTGATTAAAAAGCCTGGTTATTCCACAAAATATTGATTTCTGAACTCTTCCTGAGTTAAAACATTAGAATTGTTGTTTCTAAATGATTATGAATTTGTTTTCTTCGCATTATTTGAGGTCTGAAAGCACTGAGGGTTTTTTTGTTTTTTGTTATTTTGACCATTTTTCCTTTCCAGAAAAAAATATAAAATGTATTGCTTGGAAATTCAGAGACATGTTGTCAGAGGTTTATAGAATGAAAGAACAATTTACATTTTACTCAAAAATATACCTATAAAGAGAAAAATCAGACAAATTGAACATTTTGCAGTGGTCTCTTATTTTTTGCCTGAGCTGTATATATATGTGTGTGTGTGTATGTATGTATGTGTATATACATATATATATAATTTTTTTTTTAAGAATATTTGGTTTTAAAACGATGTGTACAGTTGTGTATTACAATGCGATTTTAACATGAGCTTTTACATACAGAGAACTGCTGTATGTAAAAGCTCATGTTAAAATCGCATTGCATACGGATGTCATACGGTCACTAGATGCGAGGAAATCGCATCCTCGCATTGCAAATGGATTACACACGGATCACTATACAGAGAAATTAAATAAATTCTGTAAAAAGCAAATCAAGGCAGCAAAAATTGAGACAGAGAGACTCATTGCCAGAGAGAGTAAAAATAATACCAAAATATTCTTTAACTACATAAATAGTAAGAAACTAAAAAATGATAGTGTTGGCCCCCTTAAAAATAGTCTGGGTGAAATGGTGGATGAAGATGAGGAAAAAGCCAATATGCTAAATGACTTTTTTTCATTAGTAGAATAAAATGGGGTAGAAACCGCGCTTATTGAGAAAAAAACAACAATTGTAACGGAGTAATCCAAAGATAAGGTGCCCCAGGCAGAATAACAATACTACTCCACCAAGGAGTGGAGTAGTATTGTTATTCTGCCTGGGGCACCTTATCTTTGGATTACTCCGTTATTATTGTTGTTTTTTCTCCTCAATCGCGGTTTCTACCCCATTTTATTCTACACATTACGCGTACGGGTGGGCACTACCCGGTTTGATCCCAGCAGCTGAGGAGCATTGTGTTTTAGGGTGAGCGCCAGTGTTTTTCTATAGTTTTTTTTTTTTTTTCTTTCATCAGTATTTACACAAGAAAATCCCATGGCAGACAATATGATCAGTGATAACAAAAATTCCCCATTAAATGTCACCTGCTTAACCCAGCAGGAAGTACGGCAGCATCTAAAAATCACTAACATTGATAAATCTCCGGGCCCAGATGGGATACACTCCCGAGTACTGCAGGAATTAAGTGCAGTCATTGATAGACCATTATTTTTAAAGACTTCATAATAACAGGGTCTGTACCACAGGGCTGGCGTATAGCAAATGTGGTGCCAATATTCAAAAAGGGGTACAAAAATTGAACTCGGAAATTATAGGCCAGTAAGCTTAACCTCTACTGTGGGTAAAATCCTGGAGGGTATTCTAAGAGATGCTATGCTGGAGTATCTGAAGAGGAATAACCTCATGACCCAATATCAGCACGGGTTTACTAGGGACCGTTCCTGTCAGACAAATCTGATCAATTTCTATGAAGAGGTAAGTTCCGGACTGGACCAAGGGAACGCAGTGGACGTAATGTATATGGACTTTTCAAAAGCTTTTGATACGGTGCCACACAAAAGGTTGATATATAAAATGAGAATAATGGGGATAGGGGAAAATATGTGCAAGCGGGTTAAGAGCTGGCTCAGGGTTAGGAAACAAAGGGTGGTTATTAATGGAGCACACTCGGACTGGGTCGCAGTCAGCAGTAGGGTACCACAGGGGTAAGTATTGGGTCCTCTTCTTTTTAACATATTTATGAACCCCTTTCTGACATTAGACTTACTATACCATCGAGGTGGTATGGGCCCGTATGACCACCGACGGAATAGTACGTCTAACGCGATCAGCTGCGCTCACGGCCGGGTGTCAGCTGACTATCACAGCTGACATCCGGCAGTATGTGCCAGGAGCGGTCACAGACCGCTCCTGGCACATTAACCCCCGGAACACTGCGGTAAAACATGATCACAGCGTTCTGGCAGCATAGGGAAGCATCGCACAGGGAGGGGGCTCCCCGCGTACTTCCCTCAGACCCGTGGAGCAGCGCGATGTGATCGTGTTGCTCCGAGCGTCTCCTCTGTCCTCCTCCCTTCAGATCCCGGATCCAAGATGGCCACGGGGCTCCTTCTGGGTCCTGCAGGGAGGTGGCTTGCAAGCGCCTGCTAAGAGAAGGCGCTGGCAAGCCTCCTGCAGTGCCTGTCAGATCGCTGATCTGACAGTGCATTGCAAAGTGTCAGATCAGCGATCTGACACTATAACATGATGTCCCACATTGGGACAAAGTAAGAAAGTGTTAGCAGCGGGTTAATCAGCGTGATGTCCACAACGAGCAACAGAGAATGTTCATTTATTAAGAATCAAGAACATCCAGCATTACAACATGAGAACAGGATCAATCTGGTTTCTGAGAGAGAGAGATCTGATGTGAGTCCCTCTGCTTCAGCTACACACAAGAAATGTGCTCACAGGGAAGGGGGAGGAGGAACATCTTGTCTGTAAATGAGGACTCTTTTTTTTTTAACTTTGTTGACATGTGAACAATATGCATGCAGATATATAAATCACATCATATTAAACAAACAATAGTTGTTGCAATACATACAGATCAATATGCATTAGGCCAACAGAAAGTTTAAAAAAAAAACATTTACATGTGTAAAAAAAAAACAAATCCTAAATAAATAAAAAAATATTGTTCCAATAAATACATTTCTTTATGTAAATAAAAAATCACAATAACAGTACACATATTTAGTATCACCGCGTCCGTAATGACCCGACCTATAAAACTGTCTCACTAGTTAACCCCTTCAGTGAACACCGTAAAAAAAGGAAGCAAAAAACAACGCTTTATTATCTTACAGCCGAACAAGAAGTGGAATAACATGCGAACAAAAAGAAGGATATAAATAACCATGGTACCACGGAAAACGTCATCTTGTCCCGCAAAAAACGAGCCACCATACAGCATCATCAGTGAAAAAATAAAAAAGTTATAGTCCTCAGAAAAAAGCGATGCAAAAATTATTTTTTATGTAAAAGTTTTTATCATATAAAAGCGCCAAAACATAAAAAAAATTATATAAATGAGGTATCGCTGTAATCGTTATGACCCGAAGAATAAATCTGCTTTATCGATTTTACCAAACAAGGAACGGTATAAACGCACAACCCCCACCCCCCCAAAGAATTTCCTGAATAGCTGGTTTTTGGTCATTCTGCCTCACAAAAATCGGAATAAAAAGCAATCAAAAAATGTCACGAGCCCGAAAATGGTACCAATAAAAACGTCAACTCGTGCCCAAAAAACAAGACCTCACATGACTCTGTGGACCAAAATAAGGAAAAATTATAGCTCTCAAAATGTGGAGACGCAAAAACTATTTTTTTGCAATAAAAAAGTGTCTTTTAGTGTGTAACAGCTGCCAATCATAAAAATCCGCTATAAAAGTAAACCCCCTGTTAGGAGTTGAGTTCCCACCGCTGCACAGGAGGAATCTCAAACCATGTCTGCTGCAGTCTCTCATTCTGCATCAGCCGCAGTTGAGCCTGCTCAGCGGAGACGTCGGTCCCAGCGTCTCGCTCTGTCTGATTCTGTGCAAAGGGTTACTGCTGCTTTTCCAGGCTCTGCCATTTGTAGCTTGTACTGATTAGCGGCGAACAGATGTCTCTGGGACGAAGTCCTGCTTTTTCCCTTCTTAGCATGCCCAAAGGAAGACCTCTCAGTGGAGGTCTGGGGTCACATGCTCAGGTACCGCAGTAACTCCTATTGGTCCTCTAGGAAGGTCCTGAAGTTGCTCAGTTACTGTAACAGTTCTCATTGGTCCTCTAGAAAGGCCCTGAACTTGCTGCAGCTATAAAAGGTTCGTATGGCTGCACATACTCTTGTTTACTTGTGTGTGTTGTGAGTGAAAGTCGCTCTTTAAACATCCCCTCCCTTGTGTTTGAATGCTCGCGTAAGGAGGACGATGTAATCTAGCTCCCGACTTGTTACCAACACTAGTACACAAACAGCGTCTATTACTGTGTCCGCCAGTGCGACGCCATGCGCTATCTCCGCGTTTTCCTAACCCAAGTCTGGGTGGTTAGTGGCGTCCTGCATGCACTCTCGTGCTACTTTATTATTATTTCTATTACGTGCGGTACTGCAGCTCTGCGACACAACAGGGTTCGCTTCTTTCACACATGGTGAAGCTATCCAGTGTGTGTATCCTCATTGTACTGCCATATAGTTCGTCATTGCTTAGCAGCAGGTGAAATTATTCAAGGGAGGGCACCGCACCATAACACAGGGATACGCCCGTGGTCAACACAACACATACAAGATATAGGCAAAAAAAAAAGAAAAAAGCTGCTGACCAATACCAGGGATCACCATAAACAATTGAAATATTTTATTGATACAAAACAGGCGAAACACATAAAAACATTTAAAAAGTCACTAACATGACATGATCACAACACATATGGCTCATAATGAAGCCAAAAGGGCCCCCACCCTAGGTGTCAAAGTATCAAAGTACAAACAAAGGCAACACAGTAACATGCAAAAATGTATATATGAATGATTGAATAATATTGTAAACCATACAATGTAGTGAGGATGAATAGTCTGTATACCTCTAATACGGCAAACAAACAAAAAAAGAGCTCACAAACAAATAGCAGATGAAAAGCATAAGCATGAAATAAAGTGAAATTCAAAAAAGGCCTAATAAGGATGAACATACCCAAGTGACTGGGCAATATACTACGTGGCCTGTGCAATATACTACGTGATTGGGCAATATACTACCTAGCTGGGCAATATAGTACGTGACTGGGCAATATACTACGTAGCTCTGTGCTGTATACTACGTCGCTGGGCAATATACTATGTCATTGGGCAACATACTACATGGCTGGGCAATATACTACGAGGACATGCATATTCTAGAATACCCGATGCGTTAGAATCGGGCCACCATCTAGTATATTTATATCGATTTTGTCTAAATTATGACTGCTTTAGTTTTGTGCATTGCTGCCTCTTTGGTGTATTAGAAGGTTATTGCTTGTTGTCACCATGACAACATCCACTGTGCAGACGTCATGTTTTATACCCTCGTATGCGCATGCGCAGTTTTACACTTTGCTTGTGCAGCTTTACGGCACCCAGGAAGCGTGTCTTTTTGCCATGGTAATGGTAAATATTAGCACGCAAGCGCGAGTTCCTTGCTCCGTACTTGCGCATGCGCATTTTTATGTGTACTACTTCCTTCTTTGTCCTCCATGGTTACGTACTCACATGCAGCCCATGCTGTTCGCCTCGCCGTCCCAGAAGCTGGTGTTCTTGCCTTTCAGGTAATACTACTACAGCTGTATCATATTTACTCTGATTGATTTGTATATTTAACGGTTACCGAACGGATCAGATCTTCTGCCTCTGACGAAGCCACCTAGCGGTGGCGACACGCGTCGGACATCTCCACAGGCTCCCCCACCACATGGTTGTCTAAGTATCGTCACACCGGTTCTTTCTTTGCTGGCTTCTGGGTATGCTTCTTTAGACATTTGCTGTACCTTGCCCATCTACTTTTTAATGGCTAGGACACCCTTCTAGGATTTTGGTCTATTTCAGCCCTAGGGATTCTCTGTACATTGAAGCCCTCTTTATTCATCTAGGCCCTTTTTTGAACTTGGGTATGTTCATCCTTATTAGGCCTTTTTTGATTTTCACTTTATTTCATGCATATGCTTTTCATCTGCTATTTGTTTGTGAGCTTTTTTTGTTTGTTTGCCGTATTAGATGTATACAGACTATTCATCCCCACTACATTGTATGGTTTACAATATTATTCAATCATTCATATATACATTTTTGCATGTTACTGTGTTGCCTTTGTTTGTACTTTGATACTTTGACACCTAGGGTGGGGGCCCTTTTGGCTTCATTATGGGCCATATGCGCTGTGTTCATGTCACGTTAGTGACTTTTTACATGTTTTTATGTGTTTGGTCTGTTCTGTATCAATAAAATATTTCAATTGTTTATGGTGATCCTTGGTATTGGTCAGCAGCTTTTTTCTTTTTTTTGTCTATATCTTGCTTAGCAGCAGGTTCCATCTCTGCACGGTGGACCCCGGGCTGCGAACGCACCTTATTCCTTTTCTCTAATTATTTGGTGCATTCTGCTAGCCCTAATACCCCCCTTCATCACCCTCTTAGTTAAGGAGAAATAATTAAATTTATAAAAAGTATTTATTTCCATTTTCCCATTAGGGTTGGGGCTAAAGTTAGGGTTATTATTATTATTATTTATTATTATAGCGCCATTTATTCCATGGCGCTTTACATGTGAGGAGGGGTATTCATAATAAAACAAGTACAATAATCTTGAACAATACAAGTCACAACTGGTACAGGAGGAGAGAGGACCCTGCCCGCGAGGGCTCACAATCTACAAGGGATGGGTGAGGATACAGTGGGTGAGGGTAGAGCTGGTCATGCAGCGGTTTGGTCGATCGGTGGTTACTGCAGGTTGTAGGCTTGTCGGAAGAGGTGCGTCTTCAGGTTCTTTTTGAAGGTTTCGATGGTAGGTGAGAGTCTGATATGTTGTGGTAGAGAGTTCCAGAGTAGGGGGGATGCACGAGAGAAATCTTGTATGTGATTGTGGGAAGAGGAGATAAGAGGGGAGTAGAGAAGGAGATCTTGTGAGGATCAGAGGTTGCGTGCAGGAAAATACCGGGAGACGAGGTCACAGATGTATGGAGGAGACAGGTTGTGGATGGCTTTGTATGTCATGGTTAGGCTTTTGTACTGGAGTCTCCGGGTGATGGGGAGCCAGTGCAAGGATTGACAGAGGGGAGAGGCCGGGGAATAGCGGGAGGACAGGTGGATGAGTCTGGCAGCAGAGTTTAGAATAGATTGGAGGGGTGCAAGAGTGTTAGAGGGGAGGCCACAGAGCAGGAGGTTACAGTAGTCGAGGCGGGAGATGATGAGGGCATGGACTAGGGTTTTTGCAGATTCTTGGTTTAGGAATGTACGGATCCGTGAAATATTTTTGAGTTGGAGGCGGCAGGAAGTAGAAAGGGTTTGGATATGTGGTTTGAAGGAGAGATCAGTGTCAAGGATTACCCCAAGACAGCGGGCTTGTGGGACTGGGGAGATTGGGCAGCCGTTTACTGTAATGGATAGGTTCGTTGGGGAGGTCGTGTGAGATGGGGGAAAGATGATGAATTCTGTTTTGTCCATGTTAAGTTTTAGAAATCTAGTGGAGAAGAAGGATGAAATAGCAGACAGACATTGAGGGATTCTGATTAGTAGAGAGGTGATATCTGGTCCGGAGATGTAGATCTGTGTGTCGTCAGCATAGAGATGATACTGAAATCTGTGAGAATCTATGAGCTGTCCCAGGCCAAAGGTGTAAATGGAGAAGAGCAGGGGTCCTAGAACTGAACCTTGAGGGACGGAGGGTTAGGGCTACAGTTATGGTTAGAGTTGGGGCTAAAGTTAGGGATAGGGTTGGGGCTAAAGTTAGGGTTGGGGCTACAGTTAGGGTTAGGGTTGGGGCTAAAGTTTGGGTTTGGATTACATTTACGGTTGGGATTAGGGTTGGGATTAGGGTTAGGTGTGTGGTTAGGGTTTTGGTTGGGATTAGGGTTAGGGGTGTATTGAGGTTAGGGGTGTTTTGGGGTTACGGTGTGGTTGGGATTATGGTTAGGGGCATATTCGGGTTAGGGGTGTGGTTAGGGTTGGGATTAGGGTTAGGGGTGTGTTTGGGTTAGGGTTTCAGTTAGAATTGGGGGGGATTCCACTGTTTAGGCACATCAGGGGCTCTCCAAACACGACATGGCTTACGATCTCAATTCCATCCAATTCTGCATTGAAAAAGTAAAACAGTGCTCCTGCCCTTCCGAGCTCTCCCGTGGGCCCAAACAGGGGTTTACCCCAACATATGGGGTATCAGCATACTCACGACAAATTGGACAACTTTTGGGGTCCAATTTCTCCTGTTGGGAAAATACAAAACCAGGGGGTTAAAAAATAATTTTTGTGGAAAAAAAAGATTTTTTATTTTCACGGCTCTGCGTTATAAACTGTACTGGAACACTTAGGGGTTCAAAGTTCTCACAACACATTTAGATAAGTTCCTTGGGGGGTCTAGTTTCCAATATGGGGTCACAGGTGGGGGGTTTCTACTGTTTAGGTGCATAAGGGGCTCTGCAAACGCAATGTAGCGCCTGCAGACCATTCCATCTAAGTCTGCATTCCAAACGGCGCTCCTTCCCTTCCGAGCTCTGCCATGCGCCCAAACAGTGGTTCCCCCCACATATGGGGTATCAACGTACTCAGGACAAATTGGACAACAACTTTTGGGGTCCAATTTCCCCTGTTACCCTTGGGAAAATACAAAACTGGGGGCTGAAATATAATTTTTGTGGAAAAAAAAAAGAGTTTTTATTTTCAACGCTCTGCGTTATAAACTGTAGTGAAACACTTGGAGGTTCAAAGTTCTCACAACACATCTAGATAAGTTCCCCTTGAGAAAGCCATGCTGTAAAGCGGCAAAACGTACATCAGGGTGCATCCTGTGGCGCATTACGGCACCGGTAAAGTTAACCCTTATTCTTTCTGTCTAATACCTATGTTGTAACTTTGTACCTACATGGTGGCATGTGAGACGGAGCTATTATCAACTGTAGACATTATCATGCATTAACCATTGGGACAGAACTTGTGCTGTCCTCCCCCTAGAGGTCTTGAGGGGATATCTTTGGACACACTAATGGGTAGGGTTATTGACCTCATACTTTTAGTCCTTTTCGTTGGACGTTTATATTCATATGGTGCTGTATGTTGCTTATTGGTGTCCTTTACCATCATATATATTCTTTTTTAAAAATTGTTTGTCAATATATGTGTGATTGTATTAATAAAGATTTGTCATAAGTTTTTCTACCATAAAGCTCCTTTGTTTCTCCTTTTGTTAGTATATGGTAATGGAGTGGTATACAGGTAGCTAGGTGATGGCGCTTGGCTTACTGATTAATATGAGTCTGGGCATAAGTTCCTTAGGGGTTCTACTTTCCAAAATGGTGTCACTTGTGGGGGGTTTCAATGCTAGGCACATCAGGGGCTCTCCAAACGCGACATGGCACCTCATCTCAATTCCAGTCAATTTTGCTTTGAAAAGTCAAATGGCGCTCCTTCCCTTCCGAGCTCTGCCATGCGCCCAAACTGTGGTTTACCCCCACATATGGGGTATTAGCGTACTCAGGACAAATTGTACAACAACTTTTAGGGTCTATTTTCTCCTTTTACCCTTGGTAAAATAAAACAAATTGGAGCTGAAGTAAATTTTTTGTGAAAAAAGTTAATGTTAATTTTTTTTTAAACCATTCAAAAAATTCCTGTGAAACACCTGAAGGGTTAATAAACTTCTTGAATGTGGTTTTGAGCAGCTTGAGTTGGGAAGTTTTTAGAATGGTGTCACACTTGGGCATTTTCTATCAGACCCCTCAAAGTGACTTCAAATGTGATGTAGTCCCTAAAAAAAAATGGTGTTGTAAAAATGAGAAATTGCTGGTCAACTTTTAACCTTTATAACTCCCTAACTAAAAAAAATGTTGGTTCCAAAATTGTGCTGATGTAAAGTAGACATGTGGGAAATGTTACTTATTAAGTATTTTGTGCGACATATCTCTGTGATTTAAGGGCATAAACATTCAAAGTTGGAAAATTGCGAAATTTTCACAATTTTTGCCAAATTTCCATTTTTTTCACAAATAAACGCAGGTAATATCAAAGATATTTTACCACTATCATGAAGTACAATATGTAGCGATGAGCAAATATACTCGTTACTCGATATTTCCCAAGCACGCTTGGGAGTCCTCCGAGTATTTGTAAGTGCTTGGAGATTAAGTTTTCCTCACCTCAGCTGAATGATTTACATCTCTTAGCCAGCTTGATTACATGTGGGGATTCCCTAGCAACCAGGCAACCCCCACATGTACTTATGCTGGCTAACAGATGTAAATCATTCAGCTGGGGCAATGAAAACTAAATCTCCGAGCACTAAAAAATACTCGGAGGACACCCGAGCGTACTTGAGAAATCTCGAGTAACGAGTATATTCGCTCATCACTAACAATATGTCATGAGGAAACAATGTCAGAATCATCAGGATCCATTGAAGCATTCCAGAGTTATAACCTCATAAAGGGACAGTGATCAGAATTGTAAAAATTGGCCTGGTCATTAACGTGCAAACCACCATTGGGGTAAAGGGGTTAATGACCTTGTAGGGGGCATACAGAGCAGAATTTCAATATTTGCAGATGACACTAAACTCTGCAGGGTAATCAATACAGAGGAGGACAATTTTATATTACAGGATGATTTATGTAAACTAGAAGCTTGGGCTGATAAATGGCAAATGAGCTTTAATGGGGATAAATGTAAGGTCATGCACTTGAGTAGAAGTAATAAGATGTACAACTATGTGCTTATTTTTAAAACTCTGGGCAAAACCGTCAATGAAAAAGACCTGGGTGGATGACAAACTCACATTTAGAGGCCAGTGTCAGACAGCTGCAGCAAAAGTGAATAAAATAATGGGATGCATTAAAAGAGGCATAGATGCTCATGAGGAGAACATAATTTTACCTCTGTACGAGTCACTAGTTCGACCACACTTAGAATACTGTGTACAGCTCTGGTCTCCGGTGTATAAGAAAGACATAACTGAACTAGAGCGGGTGCAGAGAAGAGCGACCAAGGTTATTAGAGGACTGGGGGGTCTGCAATACCAAGATAGGTTATTACACTTGGAGCTATTTAGTTTGAAAAAACGAAGGCTAAGGGGTGATCTTATTTTAATGTATAATTATATGAAGGGACAGTACAAAGACCTTTCTGGTGATCTTTTTAATGATTGACCTTAGACAGGGACAAGCGGGGCATCCTCTACGTCTGGAGGAAAGAAGGCTTAAGCATAATAACAGACGCGGATTCTTTACTGTAAGAGCAGTGAGACTATGGAACTCTCTGCCGTATGATGTTGTAATGAGTGATTCATTACTAAAATTTAAGAGGGGACTGGATACCTTTCTTGAAAAGTATAATATTACAGGTTATATATACTAGATTCCTTGATAGGGCGTTGATCCAGGGAACAAGTCTGATTGCCGTATGTGGAGTTGGGAAGGAATTTTTCCCCCAATGTGGAGCTTACTCTTTGCCTTCCTCTGGATCAACATGTTAGGGCATGTTAGGTTAGGCTATGGGTTGAACTAGATGGACTTAAAGTCTTCCTTCAACCTTAATAACTATGTTACTATGAGAACATTTGTGTGATTCTCGGCCGTCAAAATTGGACTGATTTTTTTATACGTTAAGTGTGACTCCAGCCTTACTCACTGACACGGCTCCGATACCGCACCTACTCCTCCTGCTGCTGCTGGTGCCTGAGACCTGTGGATGGCTCACAGACCTCGGGCACTGTGCTTAGGATGCACGCACTTCCACTGTCTTAAAGGGACAGGGTGCGCTGTCCTAATGTTTCCCCAGCCAATGACTGGGAGACACTTATTATTTAAATATCAAAAAAACTGACAGTCACATCCAAACATAAATTAGGTCTAAACAGGTGCTTACCTAGAGTCGCCAACTCATATACAATCAAACAAATAAAACAGCACTCTGTAGCGCTACAGCATGCAAACATGAAATATGAAAATTGACTTGCATTACTGCACTAGAAATATGAAAAATTGAGAATGCTTAGCGCATAAATTGGCCAATTCATGTGTACCTGGCAGCCACGATAAGGCAATTCTCATTCCACGGACCTAATGCCAATCCTCTCTTAGACAGTCTACATCTCTCTGGGAACCTAATGTGAATTCTCTCTTAGACTGAAGTCTAAATCTCTATGGAGGGGTAGGATCCTACTGCAATTAAAAACGCCTGAGACTAAGGGGCAGAGTGCTCAGTCAGAAGGCTAATACATATAAATATCAAAAGAACTGACCGTCCCATCCAAACATAAATTAGGTCTGAACAGTTGCTTACCTGTATGATTGACAGCCCCATTTGGTAATTATTAGTACCAGGTAAAGGCTTTTCCTTTGTATAATGTTCTAATGGCAAAGTACTTTCCTGAAAGCTGTACATATATCTATTACATTCAACCCTTTGTTCAGGAATCATACTAGTAGCCATAAAAACTGTTAGTATTAAGCTGCAGTTACCTCCTGTTTACTCTCTTTCACATGGGTGGCTGAAATTCCAATATGGTCTAATGCTATTTTTATAGAATAATAAGGGCTTTTAAAAACATACTCGAAATTGCTTATTAACCCCTTTACCCCCAAGGGTGGTTTGCACGTTATGGACCTGGACAATTTTTACAATTCTGACCACTGTCCCTTTATGAGGTTATAACTCTGGAACGCTTCAACGGATCCCGGTGATTCTGACACTGTTTTCTCGAGACATATTGTACTTCATGATAGTAGTAAAATTTCTTTGATATTACCTGCATTTATTTGTGAAAAAAATGGAAATTTGGCGAAAATTTTGAAAATTTTGCAATTTTCCAACTTTGAAGTTTTATGCAATTAAATCACAGAGATATGTCACACAAAATACTTAAAAAGTAACATTTCCCACATGTCTACTTTACATCAGCACAATTTTGAAACCAAAAATTTTTTTTTTTAGGGAGTTATAAGGGTTAAAAGTTGACCAGCAATTTCTCATTTTTACAACACCATTTTTTTCTAGGGACCACATCTCATTTGAAGTCATTTTGAGGGGTCTATATGATAGAAAATACCCAAGTGTGACACCATTCTAAAAACTGCACCCCTCAAAGTGCTCAAAACCACATTCAAGAAGTTTATTAACCCTTCAGGTGTTTCACAGGAATTTTTGGAATGTTTAAATAAAAATGAACATTTAACTTTTTTTCACAAAAAATTTAATTCAGCTCCAATTTGTTTTATTTTACCAAGGGTAACAGGAGAAAATGGACACCAAAAATTGTTGTACAATTTGTCCTGAGTACGCCGATACCCGACATGTGGGGGTAAACCACTGTTTGGGCGCATGACAGAAGCTCGGAAGCGAAGGAGTGCCATTTGACTTTTCAATGCAAAATTGACTGGAATTGAGATGGGACGCCATGTTGCTTTTGGAGAGCCACTAATGTGCCTAAACATTGAAACCCCCCACAAGTGACACCATTTTGGAAAGTAGACCCCCTAAGGAACTTATCTAGAGGTGTAGTGAGCACTTTGACCCACCAAGCGCTTCACAGAAGTTTATAATGCAGAACCGTAAAAATAAAAAATCATTTTTTTTCACAAAAATTTTCTTTTTGCCCCCAATTTTTTATTTTCCCAAGGGTAAGAGAAAAAATTGGACCACAAAAGTTGTTGTACAATTTGTCCTGAGTACGCTGATACCCCATATGTGGGGGTAAACCACTGTTTGGGCGCATGGGAGAGCTTGGAAGGGAAGGAGCGCCGTTTGACTTTTTAATGCAAAATTGATAGGAATTGAGATGGGACGCCATGTTGCGTTTGGAGAGCCACTGATGTGCCTAAACATTGAAACCCCCCACAAGTGACACCATTTTGGAAAGTAGACCCACTAAGGAACTTATCTAGAGGTGTGGTGAGCACTTTGACCCACCAAGGGCTTCACAGAAGTTTATAATGCAGAGCCGTAAAAATAAAACAAACACTTTTTCCCACAAAAATTATTTTTTAGCCCCCAGTTTTGTATTTTCCTGAGGGTAATAGGAGAAATTGGACCCCAAAAGTTGTTGTCCAATTTGTCCTGAGTGCGCTGATACCCCATATGTGGGGGGTGGAACCACCGTTTGGGCACATGGGAGGGCTCGGAAGGGAAGGAGCGCCATTTGGAATGCAGACTTAGATGGAATGGTCTGCAGGAGTCACATTGCGTTTGCAGAGCCCCTAATGTACCTAAACAGTAGAAACCCCCCACAAGTGACACCATTTTGGAAAGTAGACCCCCTAAGGAACTCACTCAAGTATTTCACTACAATTTATAACGCAGAGCCGCGCAAATAACAAATATTTTTTTTCCACAAAAATTATTTTTTATCCCCCAGTTTTGTATTTTTCCAAGGGTAACAGGAGAAATTGGACCCTAAATATTGTTGTCCAATTTGTCCTGAGTACGCTGATACCCAATATGTGGGGGGGGAACCACCGTTTGAGCGCATGGCAGAGCTCGGAAGGGAAGGAGCATCATTTGGAATGCAGACTTAGATGGATTGGTCTGCAGGCGTCACATTGCGTTTGCAGAGCCCCATATGTACCTAAACAGTAGAAACCCCTCACAAGTGACCCCATATTGGAAACTAGACCCCCCAAGGAACTTATCTAGATGTGTTGTGAGAACTTTGAACCCCCAAGTGTTTCACTACAGTTTATATCGCAGAGCCGTGAAAATAAAAAATCCTTTTTTTCCCACAAAAATTATTTTTTAGCCCCCAGTTTTGTATTTTCCCAAGGGTAACAGGAGAAATTGGACCCCAGAAGTTGTTGTCCAATTTGTCCTGAGTACGCTGATACCACATATGTTGGGGTAAACGGGAGAGCTTGGAAGGGAAGGAGCACTGTTTTACTTTTTCAACGCAGAATTGGCTGGAATTGAGATTGGACGCCATGTCGCATTTGGAGAGCCCCTGATGTGCCTAAACAGTGGAAACCCCCCAATTATAACTGAAACCCTAATCCAAACACACCCCTAACCCTAATCCCAACGGTAACCCTAACCACACCTCTAACCCAGACACACCCCTAACCCTAATCCCAACCCTATTCCCAACCGTAAATGTAATCCAAACCCTAACCCTAACTTTAGCCCCAACCCTAACTTCAGCCCCAACCCTAACTGTAGCCTTAACCCTAACCCTAGCCCTAACCCTAGCCCTAACCCTAGCCCTAACCCTAACCCTAGCCCTAACCCTAGCCCTAACCCTAGCCCTAACCCTAACCCTAACCCTAGCCCTAACCCTAGCCCTAGCCCTAACCCTAACCCTAATCCTAGCCCTAACCCTAACCCTAACACTAATCCTAGCCCTAACCCTAGCCCTAATGTGAGAATGGAAATAAATACATTTTTTAATTTTTTTAATTTTTCCCTAACTAAGGGGGTGATGAAGGGGGGTTTGGTTTACTTTTATAGCGGGTTTTTTAGCGGATTTTTATGATTGGCAGCCGTCACACACTAAAAGACGCTTTTTATTGCAAAAAATATTTTTTGCATTACCACATTTTGAGAGCTTTAATTTTTCTATATTTTGGTCCACAGAGTCATGTGAGGTCTTGTTTTTTGCGGGACGAGTTGACATTTTTATTGGTAACATTTTCGGGCATGTGACATTTTTTGATCGCTTTTTATTCCGATTTTTGTGAGGCAGAATGACCAAAAACCAGCTATTCATGAATTTCTTTTGGGGGAGGTGTTTATACCGTTCCGCATTTGGTAAAATTGATAAAGCAGTTTTATTCTTTGGGTCAGTACGATTACAGTGATACCTCATTTATATTTTTTTTTATGTTTTGGCGCTTTTATACGATAAAAACTATTTTATAGAAAAAATAATTATTTTGCATCGCTTTATTCTGAGGACTATAACTTTTTTATTTTTTTTGCTGATGATGCTGTATGGTGGCTCGTTTTTTGCGGGACAAGATGATGCTTTCAGCGGTACCATGGTTATTTATATCTGTCTTTTTGATCGCGTGTTATTCCACTTTTTGTTCGGCGGTATGATAATAAAGCGTTGTTTTTTGCCTCGTTTTTTTTTTTCTTACGGTGTTTACTGAAGGGGTTAACTAGTGATATAGTTTTATAGGTGGGGTCGTTACGGACGCGGCGATACTAAATATGTGTACTTTTATTGTTTGTTTTTTTTAATTTAGATAAAGAAATGAATTTATGGGAATAATATTTTTTATTTTTCATTATTTAGGAATTTTTTTTTTAACTTTTTTACTTTGTCCCAGGTGGGGACAGCACAGATCGATGATCTGACAGTTTGCATAGCACTCTGTCAGATCACCGATCTGACTTACAGCGCTGCAGGCTTCACAGTGCCTGCTCTGAGCAGGCTCTGTGAAGCCACCTCCCTCCCTGCAGGACCCGGATGCCGCGGCCATCTTGGATCCGGGTCTGGAGCAGGAAAGGAGGTGAGAAGACCCTCGCAGCAACGCGATCACATCACATTGCTGCGGGGGGCTCAGGAAAGCCCACAGGGAGCCCCCTCCCTGCACGATGCTTCCCTATACCGACGGCACATCGCGATCATGTTTGATCGCGGTGTGCCGGGGGTTAATGTGTCGGCGGCGGTCCGTGACTGCTCCTGGCACATAGTGCTGGATGTCAGCTGCGATAGGCAGCTGACACCCGGCCGCGATCGGCCGCGCTCCCCCCGTGAGTGCGGCCGATCGCGCTGGTCGTACTATTCAGTCCTTGGGAAGTAGGGCCCACCCCAAATGGACGGAATAGTACGTCCAATGGCAGAAAGGGGTTAATAGACTTGTTTTGACTCATATGGGATTTAATTATACATTTAGAAATATTGATTATATTTACCTTGCTTTACCTGAGTCGCATGTATACTTATGGTTTGTATCCCTCTTATTTTTCAGTACCCTTCTATTTTAAATGCTTTTAATGGGATTTATATGAATAAAAATTTACATTTTTTTTAATATCACTTCTTTATTGCAAGGGTCTAAGAATGTTAGGGTTGATGCTTTGTAATGCAGTCTTGATCCTGTTTCTCCTCCAGAACCTCCATCCTCCATTCTTCTAGGAATTGTGATTTCTATGGTATTCTCAGAATCGGAAGCTGAAATTTATGTGGTCCACTCATTGGCCTCATCCACTACTCCTCAATCTAAACTTTTTCGGCCTATGTATCTAAGATTACATCTATTGAAGGAGTTTCATAATTGCATCTTAAGTGTTCACTCGGGGATCACTGCTACACAGAAAGCTATAGCTAAACTCTTTTGGGCCATCCATGCTTAATGGCATTAAGGATTTTGTATCCGCTTGTGAGGTTTGCGAAAAACAGAAAAATTGACCAGTACATCCAAACTGGTGTGAACAGGTGCTAGCTAACACAATTCTAATAAAAAACAAAGATGCTGTTAAGGCTGGCGGAACGCACCAAATAATAGAAAGGTAGTAATAAGGTGCGTTCGCAGCCCGGGGTCCACTGTGCAGTGATGTTACTTACTGCTCGGTAATGACGGATGCTATATGGCGGTATAATAAATGAACAGGCGTGGGTTAACATCACCCAGTGTGTACAGAGGCGGACTCTGTTAATTCAAGGAACCGCACTACCGAGGAATAACCACCCTGACTAGTGCCTGGAAAGCACACTAATTGCACATGGCGCTGCACTGGCTGACGCTAATTTGATGCAGTATACTCATGCCTAGTGCTGAATGGCACAGTCTGGTGCTAGTTAGCACAATCAACCAAGTACATGGAACAACGCTAGGGAGGAGAATGAGTAGAAGCTTTCACCAGATAAGAATCACACATCCACTCACACGCGTGTTCAGTGTAAGGCCATGCGAGTCTTTTATAGATGCAGCCTTCCGGGACCTTTCCAGTGGTCCAATCGGAGCTGCTACAGGACCTAAGCCTGTGACCTCTGACCTCAAATGAGAGGACGTCCCACGGGCATGCTCAGTAGACGAAAAGCAGGACTTAGTCCCTGGAACGTCTGCTCACCGCAGATCAATGCTGGTTACAAAGGCTGAACCTGGGACAGCAGCTGTAACCAGATGCTCAGAATCAGCTTGAGCCAGACGCTGGGACCAATGTCTCTGCTGAGCTGACTCCACTGCGGCTGGGGAAGAATGGGAGACCACAGAGGACATGGTTTGAGATTCCCCCTGTGCAGCAGTGTGAACTCAGCACCTAACAGATGCAATCTGGAGTGTTAAGAAGAGTAAATCTAAAAACCTGGAACTGCATTACTGCCATAGAAAATGGGTAAGTGCTACATTAAGAACATATGGAAAATTGGAACTGTATTATTGCTACAGGAAAATTTACAGCAAAAAGAAGGTACTTTGCAAATAAATTGGCCAATGTTTATGAGCATTTAGTGCAGCGGGGTTGGTGCAGTACGACAGATAAGCAGAGACTACAGAAAGTTCAACATAAATGGAGTCTTTATTTTCAGAACTCACACAAAGGAGTGATGCCCTTCAGTTTGCAGCCGGGTTTCCATAAACACAGTCCAGAACTCCAAAAACCTGTTGCCGTGGACAATGGCACCACCGTGTCTTTTGGGTGCGTCAGCTGCCTGGAAGTGCCTAGCTCTGTGTTAGCTCCACACAGATCAGGGTTGCACAGAGCCACATGCTCTGCAACTTGCAAACTCCAACATTGACCCACCCAAGGCAAAAACTGACAGATTTAAATGGAAATTGTGGCCATAGAGCCACTTCCAAAACCTGGAGTAGAGAGAGGGATTCGCCCCACTACCAAACCTGCAAATGCCTCTAAAGGTTTTCATAAAAATCTGACTGAGTCACTACTTGGACCCAATCCATTCTTTCTTTTATTTTGCCTTGTAATCCATAGGCGTCCTGCTGTGAACTCAAGGCACTCCAGCGGGTTTAATAGGACTCCATCCGCATGCTGGGGGACACATATTGACCCTTGCATATGATCCCCCTCCCTGCTTCACAGTGCCCAACTGCCACCGTCAAGGCATACCTTAGGCTAGGTTCACATTGCGTTAGTGCAATCCATTTAGCGGATACGCTAACGGATTGCGCTAACGCAATTTCCAAAAATGGGTTGCGTTCGGGAATCCCGCTAGTGCAGATGCCCGATCTGTGCTAGCGAGGAACGGACCCTGAACTGTTGTGAATTCTGTGGCTGAGTTCACTTCTGTGGTCACAAGTGGTATTGCAGTCTCTGGGCTTCCTCCCTCAGGTGTTTTGGTGAGCTCGTTGGCTGCCTTGCTATTTAGCTCCACCTGAGTCTGTCTTCCTTGCTCCTTGTCAATGTTCCAGTGTTGGATCTGAGCTACTGCATCTTTCCTTGGGCCTGCTGCTCTGCTAGATAAGTGCTTCTAGTTTGTTTTCTGTTTTTTCTGTCCAGCTTGCTATTAACTTTTGCTGGAAGCTCTGAGAAGCAAAGGGGTGCACCGCCGTGCTGTTAGTTCGGCACGGTGGGTCTTTTTGCCCCTTTGCGTGGTTTTCGTTTTAGGGTTTTTTGTAGACTGCATAGTTCTCTTTGCTATCCTCGCTCTGTCTAGAATATCGGGCCTCACTTTGCTGAATCTATTTCATTCCTACGTTTGTCTTTTCATCTTGCTAACAGTCATTATATGTGGGGGGCTGCCTATTCCTTTGGGGTATTTCTCTGAGGTAAGTCAGGCTTGTATTTCTATCTTCAGGCTAGTCAGCTCCTCAGGCAGTGCCGAGTTGCATAGGTAGTGATAGGCGCAATCCACTGCTGCTTATAGTTGTGTGAGGATAGATCAGGTACTGCAGTCTACAGAGATTCCACGTCTCAGAGCTCGTCCTATTGTTTTTGGTTATTGCCAGATCTCTGTATGTGCGCTGATTACTGCACGCTGTGTTGCCTGATTGCCAGCCATAACAGTACAAGGAGCCACACCAATGATTCCCAATAGAGGGAAAAAAGAAATCCTGACATCATTTTTTTTTCTTAGCTCTGTCTTCAGTCTTTTTTTTCCCCTAGACATTAGAGTGCTTCAGGACACAGCTGTGGACATGGATATTCAGGCTCTGTGCTCCTCAATGGATAATCTCGTTGTAAATGTACAAAAGATTCAAGATACTATTGATCAGAAATCGATGCTAGAACCAAGAATTCCGATTCCTGATTTGTTTTTTGGTGACAGAACTAAGTTCCTGAGCTTCAGAAATAATTGTAAGCTATTTTTGGCCTTGAAACCTCATTCTTCTGGTAATCCTATTCAACAGGTTTTGATTATTATTTCTTTTTTGCGCGGCGACCCACAGGACTGGGCGTTTTCTCTTGCACCAGGAGATTCTGCATTGAGTAATGTTGATGCATTTTTCCAGGCGCTGGGATTGCTTTACGATGAGCCTAATTCAGTGGATCAGGCTGAGAAAAATCTGCTGGCTTTATGCCAGGGTCAGGATGATGTAGAAGTATATTGTCAGAAATTTAGGAAGTGGTCAGTACTCACTCTGTGGAATGAATCTGCACTAGCGGCTTTGTTCAGAAAGGGTCTCTCTGAAGCTCTTAAGGATGTAATGGTGGGATTTCCTATGCCTGCTGGTTTGAATGAGTCTATGTCCTTGGCCATTCAGATCGGTCGTCGCTTGCGCGAGCGTAAATCTGTGCACCATCTGGCGGTATTGTCTGAGAGTAAACCTGAGCCTATGCAGTGCGACAGGACTATGACTAAAGTAGAACGGCAAGAACACAGACGTCTGAACAGACTGTGTTTCTATTGTGGTGATTCTACTCATGCTATTTCTAATTGTCCTAAACGCACTAGGCGGTTCGATAGCTCTGCCGTTATTGGTACTGTACAGTCCAAATTCCTTTTGTCCATTACCTTAATGTGCTCTTTGTCATCGTATTCTGTCATGGCGTTTGTGGATTCAGGCGCTGCCCTGAATCTGATGGATTTGGATTATGCTAAACGTTGTGGATTTTTCTTGGAGCCTTTGCGGTGTCCTATTCCGTTGAGAGGAATTGATGCTACACCTTTGGCCAAGAATAAGCCTCAGTACTGGGCCCAGCTGACCATGTGCATGGCTCCTGCACATCAGGAAGTTATTCGCTTTCTGGTACTGCATAATTTGCATGATGTGGTCGTGTTGGGGTTGCCATGGCTACAAACCCATAATCCAGTATTGGATTGGAACTCTATGTCGGTAACCAGCTGGGGTTGTCAGGGAGTACATGGTGATGTTCCATTTTTGTCTATTTCGTCATCCATTCCTTCTGACATCCCAGAGTTCTTGTCTGACTTTCAGGATGTATTTGAAGAGTCCAAGTCTGATGCCCTACCTCCGCATAGGAATTGTGATTGTGCTATCGATTTGATTCCTGGTAGTAAATTCCCTAAGGGTCGTTTATTTAATTTGTCCGTACCTGAACACACCGCTATGCGCAGTTATGTGAAGGAGTCCCTGGAGAAGGGACATATTCGCCCATCGTCGTCACCATTGGGAGCAGGGTTCTTTTTTGTAGCCAAGAAGGATGGTTCGCTAAGACCGTGTATTGATTACCGCCTTCTTAATAAGATCACTGTTAAGTTTCAGTATCCCTTGCCATTGATTTCTGACTTGTTTGCTCGGATTAAGGGGGCTAGTTGGTTTACTAAGATTGATCTTCGTGGTGCGTATAATCTGGTGAGAATCAGGCAGGGAGATGAATGGAAAACGGCATTTAATACGCCCGAGGGTCATTTTGAGTATCTGGTGATGCCGTTCGGACTTGCCAATGCTCCATCTGTTTTTCAGTCTTTTATGCATGACATTTTCCGTGAGTATCTGGATAAATTCTTGATTGTTTACTTGGATGACATTTTGATCTTCTCAGATGATTGGGAGTCTCATGTGAAGCAAGTCAGAATGGTTTTCAAGGTACTGCGTGCTAATTCCTTGTTCGTGAAGGGATCAAAGTGTCTCTTCGGTGTGCAGAAAGTTTCATTTTTGGGGTTCATCTTTTCCCCTTCTACTATCGAGATGGATCCGGTTAAGGTTCAGGCCATCCAGGATTGGACTCAGCCGACATCTCTAAAAAGTCTGCAGAAATTCCTGGGCTTTGCTAATTTTTATCGTCGCTTCATTTGTAATTTTTCTAGCATTGCCAGACCATTGACCGATTTGACCAAGAAGGGTGCTGATTTGGTTAATTGGTCTTCTGCTGCCGTGGAAGCTTTTCAGGAGTTGAAGCGTCGTTTTTGCTGTGCCCCTGTGTTGTGTCAACCTGATGTTTCTCTTCCGTTCCAGGTCGAGGTTGATGCTTCTGGGATTGGTGCAGGGGCGGTTTTGTCGCAGAGAGGTTCTGGTTGCTCGGTGCTCAAACCATGTGCTTTCTTTTCCAGGAAATTTTCTGCTGCTGAGCGTAATTATGATGTGGGCAACCGAGAGTTGCTGGCCATGAAGTGGGCATTCGAGGAGTGGCGTCATTGGCTTGAGGGTGCTAAGCATCGCGTGGTGGTATTGACTGATCATAAGAACCTTACTTATCTTGAGTCTGCCAAGCGCTTGAATCCTAGACAGGCCCGTTGGTCGTTATTTTTTGCTCGTTTTGATTTTGTGATTTCATACCTTCCGGGCTCTAAAAATGTGAAGGCGGATGCTCTGTCTAGGAGTTTTGTGCCCGACTCTCCGGGGTTATCTGAGCCGGCGAGTATCCTCAAGGAAGGAGTCATTGTGTCTGCCATCTCCCCTGATTTGCGGAGAGTGTTGCAGAAATTTCAGGCTAATAAACCTGATCGTTGTCCGGCCGAGAAACTGTTCGTCCCTGATAGGTGGACTAGTAAAGTTATCTCTGAACTTCATTGTTCGGTGCTGGCCGGTCATCCAGGAATCTTTGGTACCAGGGAGTTGGTTGCTAGATCCTTCTGGTGGCCATCTCTGTCACGGGATGTGCGTGCTTTTGTGCAGTCCTGTGGAATTTGTGCTAGGGCTAAGCCCTGCTGTTCACGTGCCAGTGCTTTTGCCCTTGCCGGTCCCGAAGAGGCCTTGGACACATATTTCGATGGATTTCATTTCTGACCTTCCCGTTTCTCAAAAAATGTTGGTCATTTGGGTGGTCTGTGATAGCTTTTCTAAAATGGTCCATCTGGTGCCCTTGGCTAAATTGCCTTCCTCCTCTGATTTGGTGCCTTTGTTCTTCCAGCATGTGGTTCGTTTACATGGCATTCCTGAGAATATTGTTTCTGACAGAGGTTCCCAGTTTGTCTCGAGGTTCTGGCGAGCCTTTTGTGGTAGGATGGGCATTGACCTATCTTTCTCCTCGGCCTTCCATCCTCAGACTAATGGCCAGACCGAACGAACCAATCAGACCTTGGAAACATATCTGAGATGTTTTGTTTCCGCTGACCAGGATGATTGGGTGTCATTTTTGCCGTTGGCTGAGTTCGCCCTTAATAATCGGGCCAGCTCGGCTACCTTGGTCTCTCCATTTTTCTGCAATTCTGGGTTCCATCCTCGTTTCTCTTCAGGACAGGTTGAGTCTTCGGACTGTCCTGGTGTGGATTCTGTGGTGGACAGGTTGCAGCAGATCTGGACTCAGGTAGTGGACAATTTGACCTTGTCCCAGGAGAAGGCTCAGCTTTTCGCTAATCGCAGACGCCGTGTGGGACCCCGACTTCGTGTTGGGGATCTGGTTTGGTTATCTTCTCGTCATATTCCTATGAAGGTTTCCTCTCCTAAATTTAAACCTTGTTTTATTGGTC
This sequence comes from Ranitomeya imitator, assembly GCF_032444005.1. Lineage (NCBI taxonomy): Eukaryota > Metazoa > Chordata > Amphibia > Anura > Dendrobatidae > Ranitomeya > Ranitomeya imitator. The sequence goes on from NC_091282.1 coordinate 1,037,156,469, forward strand.
CGTATAGGATTTCTGAGATTCTCAATCCGGTGTCTTTTCGTCTGACCCTCCCAGACTCCTTTTCCATACATAATGTATTCCATAGGTCAGGTCGTTGTTGAGGAGATACGTGGCACCTATGGTTCCATCTGTGGAGCCTCCTGCCCCTGTTTTGGTGGAGGGGGAATTGGAGTATATTGTGGAGAAGATTTTGGATTCTCGTGTCTCTAGACGGAAACTCCAGTATCTGGTCAAATGGAAGGGTTATGCTCAGGAAGATAATTCCTGGGTTTTTGCCTCTGATGTCCATGCCCCAGATCTTGTTCGTGCCTTTCATGTGGCTCATCCTGGTCGGCCTGGGGGTTCAGGTGAGGGTTCGGTGACCCCTCCTCAAGGGGGGGTACTGTTGTGAATTCTGTGGCTGAGTTCACTTCTGTGGTCACAAGTGGTATTGCAGTCTCTGGGCTTCCTCCCTCAGGTGTTTTGGTGAGCTCGTTGGCTGCCTTGCTATTTAGCTCCACCTGAGTCTGTCTTCCTTGCTCCTTGTGTTATGGCTGGCAATCAGGCAACACAGCGTGCAGTAATCAGCGCACATACAGAGATCTGGCAAAAACCAAAAACAATAGGACGAGCTCTGAGACGTGGAATCTCTGTAGACTGCAGTACCTGATCTATCCTCACACAACTATAAGCAGCAGTGGATTGCGCCTATAACTACCTATGCAACTCGGCACTGCCTGAGGAGCTGACTAGCCTGAAGATAGAAATACAAGCCTGACTTACCTCAGAGAAATACCCCAAAGGAATAGGCAGCCCCCCACATATAATGACTGTTAGCAAGATGAAAAGACAAACGTAGGAATGAAATAGATTCAGCAAAGTGAGGCCCGATATTCTAGACAGAGCGAGGATAGCAAAGAGAACTATGCAGTCTACAAAAAACCCTAAAACGAAAACCACGCAAAGGGGCAAAAAGACCCACCGTGCCGAACTAACAGCACGGCGGTGCACCCCTTTGCTTCTCAGAGCTTCCAGCAAAAGTTAATAGCAAGCTGGACAGAAAAAACAGAAAACAAACTAGAAGCACTTATCTAGCAGAGCAGCAGGCCCAAGGAAAGATGCAGTAGCTCAGATCCAGCACTGGAACATTGACAAGGAGCAAGGAAGACAGACTCAGGTGGAGCTAAATAGCAAGGCAGCCAACGAGCTCACCAAAACACCTGAGGGAGGAAGCCCAGAGACTGCAATACCACTTGTGACCACAGAAGTGAACTCAGCCACAGAATTCACAACATCCTTGTCAATGTTCCAGTGTTGGATCTGAGCTACTGCATCTTTCCTTGGGCCTGCTGCTCTGCTAGATAAGTGCTTCTAGTTTGTTTTCTGTTTTTTCTGTCCAGCTTGCTATTAACTTTTGCTGGAAGCTCTGAGAAGCAAAGGGGTGCACCGCCGTGCTGTTAGTTCGGCACGGTGGGTCTTTTTGCCCCTTTGCGTGGTTTTCGTTTTAGGGTTTTTTGTAGACTGCATAGTTCTCTTTGCTATCCTCGCTCTGTCTAGAATATCGGGCCTCACTTTGCTGAATCTATTTCATTCCTACGTTTGTCTTTTCATCTTGCTAACAGTCATTATATGTGGGGGGCTGCCTATTCCTTTGGGGTATTTCTCTGAGGTAAGTCAGGCTTGTATTTCTATCTTCAGGCTAGTCAGCTCCTCAGGCAGTGCCGAGTTGCATAGGTAGTGATAGGCGCAATCCACTGCTGCTTATAGTTGTGTGAGGATAGATCAGGTACTGCAGTCTACAGAGATTCCACGTCTCAGAGCTCGTCCTATTGTTTTTGGTTATTGCCAGATCTCTGTATGTGCGCTGATTACTGCACGCTGTGTTGCCTGATTGCCAGCCATAACACTGAACGCTGTAAGCAGCATTCGAAGTCTGTCTGAAACTAACGGCACATCGCAGACGCATGCCAAAAATGGCATACGTTTGCGATGCGTTAGGGATCCGTTACATAGCGTTAATTGCGACAATTGCACCATGTAACGGAGTCCACTACTGGACACCCATTAACGCAATGTGAACCTAGCCTTATAGTTTGGTCACTGTCCTGATAAGACACCACTCTTGGACTAAAAAGCCAACAATTTATGGGGCAGGAAGGAATGAGGTAATTAAAACTACCTGAGATGATGGTAGTAGGTTTGGGAGCATTCTAAAGTCTGTCATAACTGGCCAGCCGGGGAACTGGCTCCATTGTCTATTCCAAAAAGACTGTGGACTCATTTGTCCATGGATTTCATTACTGATTTGTCTTTGGTGTAAAAACTGCTTTTTGGGTGGTAGGTGACTGATTCAGTAAGCAAGCTCACTTTGTTCCGTTATTGGGTTACCTAATGCTGAAAGGCTTTCCAGGTTAATTATCAATCATGCTGTGAGATTGCATGGCATTCCTTTGAATATTGTATCTGATAGGGGCTGAAATTTGTCTCTAAATTCTGGAGGGCATTTAGTAGGGATTTGGCGATTGATTTGTCATTTTCCTCTGCTTACCACCCTAAAACCAACAGTCAGACAAAGGTGATGAATCAATCGTTAGAACAAATATTAAGATGTTTTGTTGTGGCTCAACATGAGGACTGGTTATTATCATTTGTGCCTCTTGCTGAGTTTGCCTTTAACAGTCGCGTCAATCAGTCCACTGGAACCTTGCCTTTCTTTTGTAATTATGGTTTTCATTCTCATTTTGGTGAAATTTGTAGGATGAATTCTGAGTGTCATAAAGTAGAGATGGCCATACAGAAACTTGGTGATATCTGGAGGGAGGTTTATAGGAATATTGGGGTGGCTCAGCTTTGTCAAAATCGTAAGGCCGATATGAAACATTAGGTGAGTTCCACTTTCAATTTGGTGATAAAGTTTGGTTATCTTCCAAGAATATTAAGCTAAAAGTACCTTCAGCCAAGTTGAGCCCTAAATTTATTGGCCCGTAGATTCTGTAGGTAGTCAATTTGGTTGCCTTTAGATTAAAGCTTCCGCAGTCCCATCAAGGCCCTAATGTTTTGCACAGATCCATATTAAAGATGTTTGTCCCTTCGGTGTTGTCTGTTTCAATCTCACCTCCTGCAGTGTCCGTCGATGGAGATTTGGAATACAAGTTGAAAGGATCGTATATTCTCAGAGGGTCCAAAATTCCCTGCAAAATGTTGGTCTTTGAAGGGGATATGGACCCAAGGCGAGATCCTGGGTTCTGGATCGTTCGATGAAGGCTGATAGTTTGGTCAGGCTTTTTCATCATAAGTTTCCTGGGAAACCTGGGATTCTGGTAGCCATGCCAAGAAGAGGGGGTACTTTCACAATTCCTTCGCTCAATCTGGGACTCAGTGATGGACAGCTATGTCATCCTATCCAGTGCTGGGGCATGCTAAGCTGTCAGTGCTTTTATTGACTGCTCAGTTGACATACTTGAGACTGCTCTGCTATTTAGATGAGCTGTCTGGCCCAGATCACTGCCAGTCAAAGCTTCTGCTCTCTGGTGTGTGTTTGCCTGATGCTGTGCTGTGAGTTCTGATCTACTGCAGCCTTACCTTTGGACCATGTTCTGACTACCTTTTTGTTTTTGCCCCTTTGATTAGATCCACTATTTCTCTGCAATTCTGACCCCGGACTGTGATCTGACTTACGCCTTCATCTTTTCCCTTAGTTTACTACGTGCTCTCTTGGTACTGACCCCAAAACGTGTGACTTCTCTGCATCATGGTCTGTCCATGAGTAGTGACTAGCATCACACTAACTGGTGATATACATGTATTATACTTTTTAAAGGACCTTAAGGTACCGGCACTGCCAATTAGACAATTAGACCTATGCTTTAACTGAAGCTGACACCACTGGGAGTAAATATTGAAACTTTATTAATTGATATCAAGTTAAAACCCATAATAGAAAATAGGGGGGGAAAGTGCACAAAACTACGTCTGCAGGAGATCTTAGCACCTATTTCTTTAATTAAGGAAAGAGAGCGCACATGGGGCGATAAAAGTGATAATTTGGATGACAATACATGGTAGGTGCACTCACTTTGACAGGTTGTGAAAGGTCACAACCCCTTGCAGGATATGAAAGTAAACAGTGGTCGCTGCAGACTCTCGTGGATACCAATGTCACAAAGAAGGAAGACCAGTTTTCTTTTATCCGCGTTGACCACACAACGATGGAAATGTTCTTAAAAGCTTCATTGTGCCGACGCGTTTCGTGGCAATCTGCCACTTCCTCAGGGCCAAAATTTTTTGCCCTGAGGAAGTGGCAGATTGCCACGAAACGCATCGGCACAATAAAGCTTTTAAACATATTTCCATCGTTGTGTGGTCAGCGCGGATACAAGAAACCTGGTCTTATTCTTCCTTCTTTGTGACACCTATTTCTTTAACATAGTAATTCATTAGTATGGGAACATAATTGACATAAGAAAACTTCTAAACAGCTGAAATATCAAAGCAAAAAGACACTATGTGGCATGATGGAGGCTAAATCACTATAACCCCAGTATTGTTCTTAATGTTTAAATGCCCAAGGGCTAAAGTGAAAAAAGTTTTTTATTACTATAAAATATGCGGCTTCTGGTGATCATATATATCTATCATTTAAAGTTTGCCATTAGTTGAGTGTCTAAGCATAAATGCAGCAATGAAAAGTGCATAGTAAAGTGCAAATGAGTTTGTAAAAGTCCAGCATTGAGAAATAGGTAAAGCAGAATTTGGCCTAGACCTAAAGCAGCAAAGTGCTGTTCATGAGAAGTGCTTAGCGTTTATGCAATTTGTGTCTAACACGCTAAAGGAAATAAAGAGACACTCAGCATTAGATTTAGTCAAATAAAGGGAAGATGAGACATGACCTGTAGGTGTAAAGGGGCACCGATGCGCGTTTCCCTTTAAGCTTTTTCCTGAGGGGTCTGCAATGCAGAAGCTTTAACGCGCTACATTTATGTTTAGACACTCAACTAATGGCAAAAAATGTGCTGAAAAACTCTGCTTATAGTCAAGTATATGAGGTAGTTTTTTTTGTTTAAAGTGGCAAAAAAAAATTGTAAATTTGTAAAAATAAGTAAATAAAATTTTGCTTGTGTTTCCATTTTCCAAGACCTGGAACGTGTCAACTTATTGTCAATGGGGCACTCTTTTTGTAGTGTCATATACCACCAAAATGTGACACAGAGCATGAAATACTCTGTTCGGCCGAACAGTTACAAAAAGTTTGGGTTCAGGTATTAGAACAGTACTGGGGCTCGAACCCAGACCCCATTCACTTGAATGAGGTCCCCAAATATCCCATGCATGACGGCGGTAAAATCATCTCTGCCGGTTAGACAGCTGCAGTTCCCAGGGACTGGCTGAAGAAAAGCACTGGCTGGTGCAGACTGGACGGGCAAATGAACAGATGAGCTGGCATGGTAGATAGACATGTAGGCAAGCACAGATTATAGACAAGTGGGCATGGCTGATAGATATGCAGGTATATGAGGATACAAACACTGGCACCTGAAAACTAACAAGAGTGTTTTAGGAACAAACTTTCAATGTTGCACAGGCACATCTATGCTGAAGGAGGTGCCTTAAATAGTAAGTATCCTCCAGCAATTGGCTGGGGACACTTTAGGAGGACATGCGCGGCTCCTTTAAGAGAGAAGTGTGCGCGTGCACCCTAAGCACTTTGCCTGGTGACCTGCCCGCGCCATGAGTGCAATCCCGGGCACCTGAAGAACCGGAAGGAGGGGACAGGGCAGGATGGGGGACAGAGTGGTGAGTACGCTGGTGTCTCTGCCAGAGGAGATGGGTAGAGACACCTGGTGCTACAATGGATGAGTACTTGAACCCAGAAAAACTTTTACACGCTTTTTCGGACTGTTTTATAACACTGAAATGTAACTCGCACCACGAAAAGCTGCATGGGTGAGGAATTGAAGCCAGAAAAATGTTTAAACATTTTTGGAAGTGTTTTATAACACTGAAATGTACAACAGACCACGTTATACTTTATGGATGAAGAACTGAAGTCATAAAAATGTTTAAACGCTTTTTTGTAATGATAGATATCACAGAAATGTACCCCACACCACAGAATGCTGTATGGGTGAGTAATTGAACCCAGAAAAGATTTTAAATGCTTTTTGGAAGTGTTTTATAACACCAAAATATACCCCACACCATAGACGACTATATGGGTGAGTAATTGAACCCAGAAAGAAATGTAAATGCTATTTGGAAGTGTTTTATAACACCGAAATCTACAACAAACATCATAATACTGTATGGATGAGAAATTTAATTTTAAATGATTTTTGGTAGTGTTAGATGTCGCAGAAATGTACCTCACATCATGGAATACTGTAAGTGTGAATAACTGAACCCATAAATTTTTTTTTACTTTTTTGAAGTGTTTTATAACACAAAATGTACAACAGACCACATAATACAGTATGGATAAGGAACTGAATCCAGAGAAATTTTTTAACTGTTTTTGGAAGTGTTTTATAACACAAAAATGTACAACAGACCACATAAAACTGTATGGAAGATTAATTGAACCCAGAAAATATTTTATACTGTTTTTGGAAGTCTTTTATAACACTGAAATGTACAGCAGATCACATAATACTGTATGGATGAAAAAAAATTGTAAGATATTTTGTTGTAGATATCACAGAAACAGGCTCGGACTGGCCCTCTGGAGAACCGGAGGATTCTCCGGTGGACCCAGGCACTGACACCTGCTGGCATACTGGCCAGCAGCTGCCTAGGGCCCCACTGCTCCAGGGGCCCCCAGCCAGTGGCTATGGGGCCCCTGAGTCAAGGGGGCCCACCCTGCGCCAGCGTAGCAGCAGCTGGAGACAGGGTCCTGTCCCCGCTGCTAAAGCAAAATGAATATTCACGCTTCCCCATTCCCCCTATGGGCGTGGAGATGCGTGAATACAATTTCTCTTTAATAGCGGGCAGTGTTAGCTGCAGGCTGCAGCTAACACTGCCTGCATGTAAAGTCACACACACACAGCACTGCACCGCACACACACACACAGGCACACAGACTCACAGAGCAGCTCACCTCCCAGCGTCCTGCTTCCTGTCTGAGACAGGCCAGCTGGATGATGTCATCATCCAGCGTGCTGCTGTCTCAGACAGAAAGCTTCCAGTGAGGAAGAGGCTGCTGGGATGAGCTGCTGCTGCGAGGAGGTGAGCTGTGCTGTGTGTCTGTGTGTGTGTGTATGTGTGTGTCTGCGTGTGTGTGACAGTGTGTGTGTGTTTCTGTGATGAGCTGCGGTGAGGTGTGTGTGAGTGGTGGTGAAGGCCAATGATATTGGTAGGGGGAGACGATAGAGGTGTGGGCAATGATGATGGTGGTGGTGGGGGGAGACAATGATGGAGGTGATGGGCAATGATGGTGGTGGGGGAGGCAATGATGGAGGTGATGGGCAATGATGGAGGTGATAGGCAATGATGGCAGGGAGGCAATGATGGAGGTGATGGGCAATGATGGTGGTGATAGGCAATAGAGGTGATAGGCAGTGATGATGGGGAGGCAATGATGGAGGTGATGGGCAATGATGGTGGTGGGGGAGGCAATGATGGTGGTGATGGGGAGTGGTGGTGGTGGGAGGAAATGATGGAGGTGATGAAATGGGCAATGATGGTGGTGAGGGGAGGCAATGATGGAGGTGATGAAATGGACAATGATGGTGGGGGAGGAGGCAATGATGCAGGTGGTGGAATGAGCAGTGATGGAGGTGGTGGGGAGAATGATAGGGGTGGAGGGGGAGAAGGCAATGATGTGGGTGGAGAGGGGCTGCATTATACTTTGAGGGGGCTACATTATATTCTGTGGGGGGACTGCATTATTCTCAGGGGACTACACTACATTATATTATAGGGGCTACATTATACTATATGAGGGGGCTACAGTATACTCTATGGGGGCTGCATTATATTCTGTGGTGGGGCTGCATTATACTATATGAGGGGGGCTGCATTATACCCTATGAGGGTGCTACATTATATTCTATGGTGTGGACTGCGTTATACCTGAGGGGGTTGCATTTTATTTTGTGGGGTGCTGCATTACATTCTATGAGAGGGGACTGCATTATATTTTATGAGGGGGCTACATTATATTCTGTGAGGGGTCTACCCCAACCCTTGCTACATAATTAAGACGTGAACTACCTTATATAATACCCTGATATTAGCGCTTTTTACCGCACAATTGGTGGTCTTGTATCTATTTCTATGTATCTACATAGTGGGCCCCAAGAACGATTTTCTCTGGTGGGTCCAAGGTGCTCCAGTTCGACGCTGCACAGAAATGTACCCCACACCACAGAATACTGTATAGGTAAGTAATTGAACCCAGAACATTTTTTAAAAGCTTTTTGGAAGTGTTTTATGACACAAAATGTACCACAGAGCATGTGATACTATATGGGTGAGTAATTGAATGCAGAAAAAAATGTAAATGCTTTTTGGAAGTGTTTTATAACACCGAAAAGTAGCACAAAACACATAATATTGATGACAATATAGTCAATTTTTTTTGCAACAAAAAAAAATCTGGTCACATGCAGCACCTATATATTTAGCAATGGACTGTGAAGCACTCAGCCCTGCCTTGAGTCTGTATTCTACCACTCTCCATGCTCCTGCAACTGTCCCTAGGCTAAATGCACAATGTGTCTGATACAAACAGCAAAGCACAATATTAGCCCTTAAAAGGGCTGTTGGTATGATAGCTCAGCATCAGCACCAGTATCAACGCGAAATGACTCAGATTAGTTAAATTGTGCACACACAGGCCTGGACCAGCACTCTCTCCCTCTAATACGAACTGCCCATGAGCTTTGCAATGGCATCAGTGAGCCGAGCATAACCATGCCTGTCCTTTTATACCCTTGATGATGTTAAACTGCCATGAGCTGTGCAATGGCATCAGTGAGCGAGCGTAGCGGTGCCTGTCCATTTATACTCCAGATGATGTAAAACTGCCAGCCGATCACAGTTATGCCAGTACCAAGATTGTTATCGCATTACAGTGATGCACGGATAATCCCTGCATGCTTACTGGCTGCGTAACAGACGCTAGCCATGCAGGACACGGATTCGAGTTTTAAATCGAGCACCGCCCAATGCTCGCCAAGTAACTTGTTTTCTCTGGAGAACACTTTTGGTGGGTACTACACTCTTGCTATTAGGATAAAAAAAATAACACTACACAAATCTATATATAGGTAAGTTCCTCTATTGAAAATGAAGTAAGAAAAATAAAGCAAGGAATTACTCACAAAACATGACATTTTAGAGGTCTACAAAGAATAAACTCTGTGGGCAGAATATAGCTTAAAAGAAATGAGCTGGAAAAGCAAGTTATGGCATTTAAATACAATGCCCTGAAAAAATAATAATAGGGGAAGCACAACACAGAGTGGAAGCAATAGACACTGTAGGGAAAAGAATTACTCATAAAAGGTTATCCTACCAAACGTCTCTCTAGTCTTTCATGTGCAAGTGTAGTCATACAATGAATGAGATTATTTGATTAATTCTGCTAGAGAATGATAGATTATTGCAAGGTAGTCGTAGAGGACAAAGGGAATGCAAACTTTCACGATGTAATCTGAACTATAAAGTATTTTTCTGCTACATCAACTTTCTGTGGTGTAGCCATGGATTTCACTATAGCAACTGCTATAGGGACCAGAAGTGAAGTGGTTTCTCTTAGGCCGGTTTCACACGTCAGTGGCTCCGGTACGTGAGGTGACAGTTTCCTCACGTACCGGAGACACTGACACACGTAGACCCATTCAAATGAATGGGTCTATGCACATGTCTCCGTGTTTTCACGGACCGTGTGTCCGTGTTGAAAACACGGAGACATGTCTGTTTTTCTCCGGCAGCACGGTCCGCAAAGCGTCCCGCACACGTGCACACGGAGAACAGTGTGCACTCTCCTCCGCGTACACGTACCGCCCGCAGGAGAGACAGCGCTACAGTAAGCGCTGTCCCCCCCACGTGTGGTGCTGAAGCTGGAATTCATTCCTTCTTCCCAGCTGGAGTGAAGGAGTGAATAATCTTTTTTTTTTCTTTTCCCTTAAAAATAAAGTTTGTGCGTCCCCTCCCGCCTCCCATCCCCTGTGTGCCCTCCCCCCCCCCGCTTGCCAGGAAATACTCACCGACACCCAGCTCCAGCGATGTCTCCTCTCAGCGCCGGCAGCAGGCCCTGTGTGAGCGGTCACATGGTCCCACTCATTACAGCGAACGATGCTGGGAAGAAGGGATGAATACCGGCTTCAGCACCGCACGCAGGGGACAGCACTTAACTGTAGCGCTGTCTCCTGCATGGTCCGTGTGGTCCTCAGTCGGCACACGTGCGGCACACGGCTGCCGCACGTGTGCCACACTGATGTGCTACGTGAGCACACAGACACGGATAATTCCGGTACCGATTTCTCCGGTACCGGAATTATCTGGACGTGTGGGACAGGCCTTAAGTGCAAAAATTTGGACAAATTTAGGATAAGTTCACATGAGTGTAAAACAAAAACTGTTTGATTTTTATACAAAAACTGACACATTTTCATGTTTATTGGTATCCATATTTAAAAGTATGTGCACACGTTAACCCCTTAACCCCCAAGGGTGGTTTGCACGTTACTGACCGGGCCAATTTTTACAATTCTGACCACTGTCCCTTTATGAGGTTATAACTCTGAAACGCTTCAACGGATCCTGATTATTCTGACAATGTTTTCTTGCGGCATATTATACTTCATGATAGTGGTAAAATTTCTTTGATATTACCGGCGTTTATTTGTGAAAAAAACAGAAATTTGGCAAAAAATTTGAAAATTTCGCAATTTTCCAACTTTGAGTTTTTATGCCCTTAAATCACAGTGATATGTCACACAAAATAATAAGTAACATTTACTACATGTCTACTTTACATCAGCACAATTTTGGAACCAAATTTTTTTTGTTATGGAGTTATAAGGGTTAAAAGTTGACCTGCAATTTCTCATTTTTACAACACCATTTTTTTTTTCAGGGACCACATCACATTTGAAGTCATTTTGAGGGGTCTATATGACAGAAAAAAAAACAAGTGTGACACCATTCTAAAATCTGCACCCCTCAAGGTGCTCAAAACCACATTCAAAAAGTTTATTAACCCTTCAGGTGTTTCACAGGAATTTTGGGAATGTTTAAAAAAAAATGAACATTTAACTTTTTTTTCACAAAAAATTTACTTCAGCTCTAATGTGTTTTATTTTACCAAGGGTAACAGGAGAAAATGTACCCCAAATGTTGTTGTACAATTTGTCTTGAAAACGCCGATACCTCATATGTGGGGGTAAACCACTGTTTGAGCGCAAGGCAGAGCTCGGAAGGGAAGGAGCGCCGTTTGACTTTTCAATGCAAAATTGACTGGAATTGAGATGGGACGCCATGTTGCGTTTGGAGAGCCCCTGATGTGCCTAAACATTGAAACCCCCCACAAGTGACACCATTTTGGAAAGTAGACCCCCTAAGAAACTTATCTAAATGTGCGGTGCGCAGTTTGACCCACCAAGTGCTTCACAGCAGTTTATAATGTAGAGCCGTAAAAATAAAAAATCATTTTTTCACAAAAATTATCTTTTCGCCCCCAATTTTTTATTTTCCCAAGGGTAAGAGAAGAAATTGGACCACAAAAGTTGTGCAATTTGTCTTGAGTACGCCGATACCCCATACGTGGGGGTAAACCACAGTTTGGACGCATGGCGAAACTCGGAAGGGAAGGAGCGGCGATTGACTTTTCAATGCAAAATTGACTCGAATTGAGATGGGTCACCATGTCGCATTTGGAGAGCCCCTGATGTGCCTAAACATTGAAACCCCCCTCAAGTGACTCCATTTTGGAAAGTAGACCCCATAAGGAACTTATCCAGATGTGTTGTGAGAGCTTTGAACCCCCAAGTGTTTCACTACAGTTTATAAAGTAGAGCCGTAAAAAAAAAAAAAAATTTTCACAAAAAATATTTTTTAGCCACCAGTTTTGTATTTTCTCAAGGTAACAGGAGAAATTGGACCCCAAAAGTTGTTGTCCAATTTGTCCTGAGTACGCTGATACCCCATATGTGGGGGGAACCACCGTTTGGGCGCATGACAGAGCTCGGAAGTGAAGGAGCGCTGTTTGGAATGCAGACATAGATGGATTGGTCTTCAGGCATCACATTGCATTTGCAGAGCCCCTGATGTATCTAAACAGTAGAAACACCCACAAGTGACCCCATATTGTAAATGAGACCCCCCAAGGAACTTATCTAGATGTGTTGTGAGAACTTTGAACCCCCAAGTGTTTCACTACAATTTATAACGCAGAGCCGTGAAAATAAAATATCATTTTTTTCCCTCAAAAATTTGTCCTGAGTTTGCTGATACCCCATATGTTATTGTAAACCCTTGTTTGGGCACCTGGGAGAGCTCGGAGGGGAAGGAGCACTGTTTTACTTTTTCAACGCAGAAATGGCTGAAATTGAGATCTGATGCCATGTCACGTTTGGAGAGCCCTTGATGTGCCTAAACAATGGAAGCCCCCAATTCTAACTTAAACCCTAACCCAAACACACCCCTAACCCTAATCCTAACTCTACCCATAACCCTAACCACGCCCCTAACCCAAACACACCCCTAACCCTAACAGACCCCTAATCCCAACCATAACCCTAACCACACCCCTAACCCTGACACACCCCTAACCCTAATCCCAACCATAAATGTAATCCAAACCCTAACTTTAGCCCCAACCCTAACCCTAACTTTAGCCCCAACCCTATCTGCAGCCCTAACCCCAGCCCCAACCCTAACCCCAGCCCCAACCCTGTTATGACCTGGTGGTTAGGAGCACCCGAAATGACCTGATGGTTAAACCGATACAGGACAAGCTCTGGGAAGTGGAAACTCTGCTGACCGCAATCCCTAATCCTATCACACAACTAGAAATAGCCGTGGAGCGTACCTAACTCTCCCTAGACGCCTCTTCACAGCCTAAGAACTAGCTAGCCCTAGAGATAGAAAATAAAGCCTACCTAGCCTCAGAGAAATTTCCCCAAAGGAAAAGGCAGCCTCCCACAAATATTAACTGTGAGTTAAGATGAAAGTCACAAACACAGAAATGAAACAGGTTTTAGCAAAGGGAGGCCAGACTAACTAAATAGACAGAGGATAGGAAAGGTATCTTTGCGGTCAGCACAAAAAAAACTACAAAAGACCACGCAGAGTGTGCAAAAAGACCCCCGCACCGTGCCACTCTGCATCCCAGAGCTTCCAGCTAGCAAGACAAAATCATGAAAGCAAGCTGGACAAGGAAACAAAGAACAGAAAATAACAATCGGGGACTTAGCTTCTTGCAGGAAGAGACAGGTCACCAGAAAGATCCAAGAGCGAACTGAAACAGTACAGGAACATTGACAGCTGGCATGGAGTAACGATCTGAGTGGAGTTAAATAGAGAAGCCAGCCTAAGAATAACTTAGGTCACCTGTGGAAGGAACCTCAGAACCAGCAACTCCACTCACAGCCACCAGAGGGAGTACATGGACAGAACTCGCCGAAGTACCATTCATGACCACAGGAGGGAGTTCGATAACAGAATTCACAACACAACCCTAACCCTAGCCCCAACCCTAGCCCCAATGCTAACCCTAGCCCCAACCCTAACCCTAGCCCCACCCTAACCCCAGCCCTAACCCTAACTCTAATGGGAAAATGGAAATAAATACATTTTTTTTTAAATTTATTACTTTTCCCTAACTAAGGGGGTCATGGAGGGGGGTTTGATTTACTATTTATAGTGGGTATTTTAGTGAATTTTTGTGATTGGCAGCTGTCACACACTAAAAGACGCTTTTTATTGCAAAAAATTGTTTTTCGTCTCCACATTTTGAAAGCTATAATTTTTCCATATTTTGGTCCACAGTCATTTGAGGTCTTTTTTGCGGGACGAGTTGACGTTTTTATTGGTACCATTTTCGGGCATGTGACATTTTTTGATCGCTTTTTATTCCGATTTTTGTGAGGCAGAATTACCAAAAAACAGTTATCCATGAATTTCTTTTGGGGGGGGGGGGCGTTTATACTGTTCCATGTTTGGTAAAATTGATAAAGCAGTTTTATTCTTCGGGTCATTATGATTACAGCAATACCTCATTTATATTTTTTTATGTTTTGGCGCTTTTATACGAAAAAAACTATTTTATAGAAAAAATAATTATTTTTGCATCGCTTTATTCTGAGGACTATAACTTTTTTATTTTTTTGTTGATGATGATGTATGGCGGGTCATTTTTTGCAGAACAAGATGACGTTTTCAGCGGTACCATGTTTATTTATATCCGAATTTTTGATTGCATGTTATTCCAGTTTTTGTTCCGCGGTATGATAATAAAACATTGTTTTTGCCGCGCTTTTTTTACGGTGATCACTGAAGGGGTTAACTAGTGGGTCAGGTTTTTTTATTTTTTTAGATAAAGAAATGCATTTATTGGAACAATATATTTTCTTTTTTGCTTTCTTTAGGAATTTTTTTTTACATACGTGAATATTTTTTTTTTTTTACTTTATAACATTGCCCCGTGGGGGGAGCATCATGTTATAGGGTCAGATCGCTGATCTGACACTTTGCAGTGCACTCTGTCAGATCTGACAGGCAGTGCAGGGACGCTTGCAAGCGTTTGCTCTGAGCAGGCGCTTGCAAGCCACCTCCCTGCAGGACCCAGAAGCAGCCCAGTGGCCATTTTGGATCTGGGGCCTGCAGGGAGGAGGAGGTAAGAGACCCTCGAAGCAACACGATCACATCGCGTTGCTCCAAGGGTCTCAGGGAAGCATGCAGGGAGCCCCCTCCCTGCGCGATGCTTCCCTATGCCGCCGGAACAGTGCGATCATGTTTGATCATGTTTGGCACATAGTGCCGGATGTCAACTGCTATTGTCAGCTGACACCCGGCCGCGATCGGCCGCGTTCCCCCCGTGAGCGCGGCCGATCGCATATGACGTACTATCGCGTCACTGGGAATTAAGTCCCAGGTCACCTCGATGGGATAGTATGTCATATGGGATTAAGGCTATGTGCACACGTTCAGTTTTTTTTCGCATTCTGCATGTTTGTGCACATGAAAAAAATGCATCGTGGTAAAAAAAGCAGCATGTTCATTAATTTTGCAGATTTTCTGCGCTTTTCCCGCTATTCTATGCATTTGGGAAAAAATGCATAAAAAAACGCACCAAAAATGCATCAAAAACGCTGTAAAATCACAGTAAAATCGCGGTAAAAACCCATGCGGATTTCTTGCAGAAATGTCCGGTTTTTGTCAGGAAAATTTCTGCAAGAAATCCTGACGTGGGCACATACCCTAAGGGGTTAAAGGGGTTTTCCCACAAGCAAAGTACATTTTAATCAATAGATTTTGGAATAATAATAAGTTCCACAATTTGATGTGTTAAAAAATGTCCCTATGCTGAGATAACAATTTCAACTTTTACCAATATTTTTCTAGGTCAATTTGATATTATTATTATAATTTATATAGCACCATTAATTCCATGATGCTGTACATGAGAAAAAGGGTTACGTACAGGGTTACAGATAACGTTTAGAGTAAACAAATTTACAATGACAGACTGGTAGGAGGGGAGGGGAGAGGACCCTGTCCTTGCGGACTTACATTCTATGATATTGATAAATTATTTAATGTACTCAATCTTTTTGCAATCAATATTAACCTTTTTTGCGTTACATTGATGATATCTTTATTGTGTGGGATGGCACCCCACAATTATTTAAGGACTTTGTTAATTACTTAATCAGGTAAATAAAAAATTTACTAGCAAGATTGGAAATAAGTTCAGTTTTTAGATGTCCAAATAGAAATAATTGAGGGGTTCATACAAACAAAGGCATATGGAAAACCTACAGGAACAAATTAATTATTGAGATTTCATACTCACCATCCTTTCTATATGAAGAATTCCTTACCATATGGTCAATTTTTAAGACTATGTCATATAAATAGTTCTGATAGTACTTTTTTACACAAATCTGAGAAGTCAAAATATAGATTATAACAGAGGAATCCCAGAGCTATTATTAATCATGGCTTCCAAAGAACATTTGCCAAAATCAAAGCCAATTGTTTCAGTATCGTAAAAAGAATAAATGCAAAAGATTTGTGTTTTCTTTCCATTATACTCTTTTAAGTTGAATCATCAAATTGTCATAAAAACTGGTATATGATAGAAAGCGATCCTCTCCTAACAGATATTGCTAGCAAACAGCCAAAAATATCCTTTATAAGACGTAGAGTAATTTGATAGATGTTTTAGTTAAGGGCAGATATGCACAACAAAAAAATTGTATAAAAACTGAACTGTATAACGAAGCGTATGGATCCTAAGGAGAAAAGAGGCCCAGGAGAGTAGTGAAGGAGTGGAGTCAGCGCAGAATACAGATGCTTGTATCTACTGTAAATATTTAGTGACTTGTGTGATAAGGTTTAATTGTTACAACTGTTACCACTGCTTCTATCCAAAGAGGTGACTTACAGTCACTACTGAAATTGTTGATATCCTTAAAATTGTTCCAGAAAATGAAGTATTTCTCCCAGAAAATTATTGCAATTATGCATGTTTTGTTATATACTGTACATGTTTATTTCCTTTTAGTGTACTGCACTAACACACAAAAAAAAGAGAAAAAAAAGGCAAATTGGACATAATTTCATACTAAATCCCCAAAATGGCCCGGACAAAATTGTTGGCAACTTAATATTTGGTTACACACCCTTTGGAATAAATAACTGCAATCCTATAACCATCAACAAACTTCTTACACCTCTCAACAGGAATTTTAGACCAATCTTCTTTTGCAAACTGCTCCAGGTCTCTCATATTTGAAGGGTGCCTTAGGCTGGTTTCACATTTGCGGTTGTTGCCGCAGCGTTTGTACCGCATATAAACGCATGCTTCGTGTATTCCTATATTTAACATTAAAAATGCATGCTTTTTTTTTTGTTCGCGTTTTGCCGCGTTTGACGACGCATGCATTGCTTAGTTGTTTCTGGCTTGGTGCGGAAATGCAACATGTAGTAATTTCTAGAGGCGTCTATTTGCCGCCAGGAAACACATGCGTTCGATCGCGCAAGGTTTGCGTAAAAAAAACGCATTGCTGTCTATGTAAACGCATGCGTTTTTAAGCACATGCGTTTGGTTGCGTTTTTGAACGCATGTGTTTCAATTGAGAAAACCATATCTAGACACTGATAAAGCCACCCCCCACCATCAAGGTGATAAAAGGGAGGGTGTGGACAGTTACCACATCCCACCGCCACCACCATGACATCCGCTGCTCCTGCTTGGACCTCCTCCACTGACACCACGATGCAGCAGGACCCTGGCATGGCCTTTCGTACCGCCACCACCACGATGCAGCAGGATCCTGGCATGGCCTTCCGCTCTACAAGCGCTATGGACTCTGGCATGGCTGCATGCTCTACGAGCTCTATGGACTCTGGCATGGCTGCACGCTCTATGAGCACTATGGACTCTAGCATGGCTACACGCTCTACGAGCACTATGGACTCTGGCATGGCTGCACGCTCTGCGAGCACTATGGACTCTGACACAGTGCAGCCGGACCCTGACAGGTCGCCTGCCACCACGCCACGCCATATGAGCCCACCAAGACCTCCCCCAACCAGGCAAACCCAAAAAAAACACAGAAAAAAAAACAGAGGACTCTTAGCATTCCTCCCCCTTCACCTACCAATGTGTCTGTAATGTCAGGTTTGTCTCACCCTTCCAGTGCGTCTCAAGCCTCTCATGTGTCAAGCCCCATCCCCGAACTTCCAGGCCCTTCTAGTTTCATTGCCCCTTCTCCTGCCACCTCTGCGTCGTCCACAGTTAGCCAGGCCTCAGTTCTTCACACCCCCCGTTTACATCACTCTACCCCAAGCCGACGCAGTAAAAAATAATATTTTGAGTTGTTAACAAAATAAAAAAAGTTTGATTTGCCACAATTATGTTTGGTTTATTGTGTCTTCTGCCGTCGCCACACACTTACTTTTTGGGCCGCATCATATCTCCAGTAGTTAAAAATAAAAAAACTGCAGCTTTGTGTGTCTTTAGTATACAGATATGAGGTGGGCCAAAAAATATTACATGTATCTCCATAATCTCTTTTTGTCTGTGCCTAGTGTGGCAGTCTGAAGAGAAAATGGTGGAAATACAGTGCAGACCTCTACTGAACAGGTCAGGTGTCAAAAAACTCATTAGTTATGACACCTGACCTGTTGAGTAGAGAACTGCCTGGTATAACCACCATTTTCTCTTCTTTATACATAATCTATTACACACAAATTGAGGAGACAATGGTGGTCACACACTACATTATTATTATTATTATTATTTATTTTTATAGCGCCATTCATTCCATGGCGCTTTACATGTGAGGAGGGGTATACATAATAAAAACAAGTACAATAATCTTAAACAATACAAGTCATAACTGGTACAGGAGGAGTGAAGACCCTGCCGTGAAGGCTCACAATCTACAAGGGATGGGTGAGAATACAGTAGGTGAGGATAGAGCTGGTCATGCAGCGGTTTGGTCGATCGGTGGTTACTGCAGGTTGTAGGCTTGTCAAAAGAAGTGGGTCTTCAGGTTCTTTTTGAAGGTTTCGATGGTAGGCGAGAGTCTGATGTGTTGTGGTAGAGGGTTCCAGAGTAGGGGTGATACGCGAAAGAAATCTTGTATACGATTGTGGGAAGAGGAGATAAGAGAGGAGTAGAGAAGGAGATCTTGTGAGGATCAGAGGTTGCGTGTAAGTACCGGGAGACGAGGTCACAGATGTATGGAGGAGACAGGTTGTGGATGGCTTTGTACGTCATGGTTAGGGTTTTGTAGTGGAGTCTCTGGGCAATGGGGAGCCAGTGAAGGGATTGACAGAGGGGAGAGGCTGGGGAATAGCGGGGGGACAGGTGGATTAGTCGGGCAGCAGAGTTTACAATAGATTGGAGGGGTGCAAGAGTGTTAGAGGGGAGGCCACAGAGCAGGAGGTTGCAGTAGTAAAGGTGAGAGATGATGAGGGCATGGACTAGGGTTTTTGCAGATTCGTGGTTAAGGAATGAACAGATTCGTGAAATTTTTTTTGAGTTGAAGTCGGCAGGAAGTGGAAAGGGCTTGGATATGTGGTTTGAAGGAGAGATCAGCGTCAAGGATTACCCCGAGGCAGCGAGCTTGTGGGACTGGGGAGAGTGGGCAGCCATTTACTGTAATGGATAGGTTCGTTGGGGGGGTCGCGTGAGATGGGGAAAGATGATGAATTCTGTTTTGTCCATGTTAAGTTTTAGAAATCTAGCGGAGAAGAAGGATGAAATAGCGGACAGACACTGAGGGATTCTGGTTAGTAGGGTGGTGATATCTGGTCCAGAGATGTAGATCTGTGTGTCATCAGCATAGAGATGATACTAAAAGCCATGAGATTCTATGAGCTGTCCCAGACCAAAGGTGTAAATGGAGAAGAGCAGGGGCCCTAGGACTGAACCTTGTGGGACTCCAACAGATAGGGGGCGAGGTGAGGAGGTGGTGAGTGAGTGGGAGACGCTGAATGTCCGGTCTGTTAAGTATGATGAGATCCAGGATAGGGCCAAGTCTGTGATGCCAAGGGATGAGAGGGTCTGTAATAATAGGGAATGGTCCACTGTGTCAAAGGCAGCCGACAGGTCCAGGAGGAGGAGGACAGAGTAGTGTTGCTTGCTCTTGGCAGTTAAGAGGTCATTGGTGACCTTAGTTAGGGCAGTTTCAGTAGAATGGTGTGACCGGAAACCAGATTGTAAGCGGTCAAAGAGGGAGCAAGAAGAGAGATGGGAGGACAGTTCAAGGTAAACGTGTTGTTCCAGTAGTTTTGGAGGCATAAGGGAGAAGTGATATAGGGCGATAGCTAGATACAGAGGATGGGTCAAGAGAGGGCTTTTTGAGGATAGGTGTGATGGAGGCATGTTTAAAGCTTGAGGGGAAAACACCAGTTGTTAGTGATAGGTTGAAGAGATGGGTTAGGGTTGGGATGAAGACTGTGGTGAGGTTTGCGATGAGGTGGGATGGGAGTGGGTCAAGTGCACAGGTGGTGAGATGCGATCTTGAGAGTAGAGTGGAGAGTTGATCTTCTGTAATGGTGGAGAAGTTGGTTTTGGAGGTGGAGGGCTGTAAAGTCGGGAGGAAGGGCTCTGGGGGTTGTTGACCAAAACTGTCTCTGATGCTATCAATCTTCTGCTTGAAAAATGAGGCAAAGTCTTCAGCGGAGATAAGTGGGGAGGGAGGAGGTGCTGGGGGACGGAGGAGAGAATTGAAGGTGTTGAATAACTGTTTAGGGTTGTGAGACAGAGAGGATATGAGAGATGAGAAGTAAGTTTGTTTAGCTGTGGCGAGTGTGGTCTTGAAAGTAGTGAGGGACTGTTTGAATGCGATAAAGTGCTCGATGGAGTGGGATCTTTTCCATCTGCGCTCAGCAGCCCTGGAAGCTCACCTCAGTTCTTTGGTCAGGTTGGTGTGCCAGGGCTGTCTGTTGATTTTGCGAGCTTTGGTATGTGTAAGTGGGGCAGCAGATTCCAAAGCTACAGCTATTGTGGTGTTATATACATATCTATGCTCACCTGCACAGGTGTCAGAAATAGTGAATTCATGAGCCTGTATATGTTTATCATGAATTCATTATTTCTGACACCTGACTTGATGAGTATAGATAGTGTGACAGTGATTGTCTCTTCATTTTGTGTCCAATGGATACAGGAGAAGAGAATCATGATGCAATGACGTCAACAAGCTTACCAATAAAGCAACATGGCTGCCATTACTAGCAGTATGTGGCCAGTGTTTTATATCAGTATTTGTAAGCCAAAACAAGGAGTGGAACAATTGGAGGTAAATTATGATATTAACATAATAACTAGCACCTCTGCCTTTATCACCCACTCCTGGTTTTGCGTTACAAAAACTGATATTAAATACAGATCAAATACTGCCAGTTTTAGGACAGCCTTGGTTTGGAGAGGAAAAAGATAGGAGAGACGGTCAACACAACCAAAACTAAAGTTTATTAATGAGAAATATTATTATCGTTGTAGAAAATTACTGGTACAGATGTAATTACAACAGGACATTTACAAAACATTGTCATGCCATGACACACGTCCAATATCTGAATCAAAAAAGGCAGCAAATTGGTCCTGCATGTGACCAACGGCTGCAGTTGACAGCAGCGGGTGATGCTGGAAATGGGGCAGTGGGTGTGCAACTGGTTCATCCAGTTCAATGTTGGGTTGCTCCTTAACCATTATATAATTGTGCAGAACCACACAGGCTTTGACCACCTCGTCGACTGTTTCCACTTTTAGATTTATGGCTGATGCAAGAATGCGCCATTTAGCGACCAGAATGCCAAAGGTACACTCTACTGTTCTTCGGGCCCTGATCAGTCTGTAGTTAAAGATCCTTCTAGTGTGGTTCAAGTCCCGACTGGAATAGGGCTTCAGTAGGTTTTCACACATCTGAAAGGCCTCATCCCCAACCATAACAAGTGGCATCAGTGGACCTTGAGTGTTGGGGAGAGGTTGTGGCAGTGGAAAATTGAAATTGTTGCCATACACACGGCGGCCCATATCCGAGTTCTTGAAAGTCTGGGAATCGTTGCCACGGCCAAAAGCTCCAATGTCCACGGCGATGAAGCGACAGTTCGCATCGGCTATTGCCATGAGCACCACAGAAAAATATTTATTGTAATTGAAGTACTCAGATCCTGTTCTGGCTGGTTTGATAATGCGAATGTGCTTTCCATCCACTGCTCCTAAACAGTTGGGGAAATCACACACATTCCAGAATTTTTCCGCAATTTCAAGCCACATGTCTAAGGTAAGTAGGGGTATAAACTCATCCCGGAGTACATTCCACAAAGCCCAGCAGGTGTCCACAACTATTCCGGACAGGGTGGATATTCCAAGCCAGTATTGGAAGTGGGGGGATGATAAACTCTCTCCGGTGGCCAGAAATCTTGAAGAAAAACAAACACAAAAAACATTACAATCTATTCTTTTTATGGTGTGGTTACGATAAAGAAAGAAAGGAAAATACCCAAAAAATACATGTCAGAAAACACTAAATTTGGACTGTCATTGGTTTCGATTTTGAAAGTACCTTAATGTAATCAGCAGACGTTCTTCGGGTGGAATCGCTCTACGGAGCTGGGTGTCCTGTCGCCGTATGGCTCCTTGGACACGAGAAAGCAAATCCCGGAACGAGTCTTGCGACATTCGTGTGTATTCCTGGAATTTCTCTGGGTTGGCATTAAGCTCGGCATAGAGCGTGTGATAGGCTCCACGGCTCTCACATAGTTCGATAATGGGGTGCCTCCAAAAACGCCTACGTTGTCTCCTTCTCCATCTTTCGCTATTTCTGTCTTGCTCCCAAGCAAAAGCACAGGCCAGAAACAGCTTGAAGCTGAAATCCAGGTTGAAATAAAAGCTCTCCATGCGAAGATCCATCATGACACAGGATACAGTAGCAAACTGTTAAAATTTCAGTAGCCCCAGGGTCTATATATAGAGATCCCATAATACACGCCCTCTGTAGTCCCATTGGCGGTGTCTGGTTATCTTGATTTTTCTCTTGTGAAATTTCTCATCATGCGCACCAAAAACACAAACACAGGAAAAAACGCATGTAAACGCATACAAACGTGGCGTTTTTTTAACCGCATGCATCAACGCATGCGTCTAAAAAATGCCGCGTTTGTATGCGTTTATATGCGTTTTTTCCACCACTTGCGGATGCGTTTTAAACGCTGCGGATTTAAACGCAAATGTGAAACTAGCCTTAGTTTAGCTTTATAAAGGAGTATGTCACTTCCAAAATGCATTTTAAATTAGCTAAACAATGTTGTAGGGGACTTAGCCCAAATATAAATAATTCTAGCACTGTACCTATTACTGGTACAGTGCCTGAGAAAATAACTTTTAATTCATATGCAAATGAGGGGACTTCTGTGTATACTTGGCATGGCCAAGAGTTTGGTGCACTGTTACGCATCCTCATTTGCACATTGGCACCTTTTCTTGTTTCTGATTGACAGTGCTCACTTTGAGCAAGCACTTTGTCACATAGTGACTAGGGACTGTGTGCACCTACCTGATCCCTCGAACTAAGGGTGCCCTAGTCTATCCCCAAGATTACCCCAGAAGATGGTGACACCGAGGTCACGTACCTGGCTATGCTCCTCTCTTTAACCTTATCTGATCCCTCCCCCACCCAGGAGGTGTTACGCTGAAGTGTATAGGATTACACTAACCAGATAGACAAGGGAAGACAGAAAGGGATGAAAGAAAACTACAATCATACAGATATACTCACAAAACAACAGAGTGAAACACAAGGGAAGGAAAAGTGGGAGAAACCAAATAGGAGAGGATGAGGATAAACATGCAAACCAACTCCATGCAGAAATCTCCTGAACAACTCTCCAACCACCTACTCAAAACACTGAATTCCTCCTCCATCACCTAAACAGGAAGAAAGAACTATCACTGGCAATTCCCAAAGCTCCTATTTTAACCTTATCTGATTCCTCCCCCACCTCTGGAGGTGTGAGTCTGAAGTGTATAGGATTTCACTAACCAGACAAACAAGGGAAGACAAACAGGGATGAAAGAAAATTAAAATCACACAAATATACTCACAAAACAACAGCATGGAACACAGGAGGCACAAATAGGAGAAACCAAATAGGAAAGGATCAGGATAAGCATTCAACTAATGCCACGCAGAAATCTCCTAAATAACTCTCCAACTGCCTACTCCAAACACTGAATTTCTCCCCCAACATCTAACAAGGAAGTAAGAACTATGACTGGAAATTCTCAAGTGCCAGTAGCAAGCATATATACCAGAGGGGAGTGGCAAACACAGAACAGCTGAGGCAATTCAGGACGGAGAGCTCCTGGAGATCGACTGAACTGATGCACCCTTGTAGTGACAGAGCAAGGAAAACCTGCACTGTTTAATAGGATGGTGAAGCAGTTCTAATCAGTGCAAGATTTTGTGCGACCAGACACTCCAATCTTCTGGCCCCTCTCTGTCACGGTATCTTCGTGACACACTTTATAAATATTGCCGACTTGTGTGTGTACTGCCTATGCCCATCTGCAAAGAGTGTCAGGGCATGTTCTACTCCCCGTCTTCTTTCTGCTGTTGCAGCTCTCTAGACTAATACACCCATAAGCATAGTGAGCAGCTTCAGGGAAGAGGGCAGAGAGCAAATACATGTAACTCTTCAGTCTACTCCATCACAATCAAGTGATTATCCCTCTGCTACCAATGATATTAATGTAGAGTATATTATCATTGGTAGCAGTGGGGATGCACCTATTATAGATACTTTCATAGACTGAAACAAAACTACACACTGTCTGAAATGTGAAAAAAAAAAAAGAAAAATCTCTCTGAACAATTTCTGGTGAAAACTTCTAAACTATATATATAAACTATAACTATAAAACCTGAGAATTCTGTATCAAACGTCCTGATTTCTTATGGAGTTTGTCTCACAACAAAAATTGATCTATACAGAGAAGAAAAGGGTAACAATGTTTTGAACTTTTGACTTTCAGGCGCTATATCTCACCATCCACTACTGCTTTGATCGTGAGACTACCATCATTTTATAGACAATCATCTTGGCTATCTCATACATAAATTTATCTTGCAACTATTTAGCATATGTTTAATTAACGCAGATTCTTGTAATGTCACTGCATTGTTACTGTTTTGCTCCTGGTGGTGGAAAATATTTTTTTTCCTGAATACTACAAAGTACAACCTGTTCTGACATTCCCTAATAACTCGGTGTATTATTAGGTTGATTCCCAAGTGAAAGGTTATTGATTTGAATCAAGAAGCAACTATAAAGATAATTTCTCATATGTCATGTTGCTGTAATGTAGGTTCAGGCTCCACTAGAGCTGTACTGCAGTGCAGCAGTGAGGCTACCACAGATGCATGGGCGGACATACTGCCGGTTCAACCGCTGCAACTGCATCGGGGCACGGGGGGCCCCTGCAGGCAGGGCTGGCATTAGGGGCCAGCAGCTGCCTAGGGCCCCTGCTCCCCTAGGGGCAACCAGCTAGTGGCACATCACGCAGTCGCTATGGGGCCCCTGTGAGGCAGGGGGGCCTGCCTGCTGCCAGCCGCCAGCGCAGTCTCCCCCACCGCATTGAACTATTCCGGCGTCTGCCGGTACAGTTCAAAGCAATGATGGAGGAGAGAGTGATATGGAAATTTGGCTTGGATAAATTTATCCCTGTGTGTGCTGCGGCCGTTCCCAATAAGACTGAGTATTTTGAGCGCTCATCAAGAATGGACTGTACACCATTGTGACTTAAAAGCATTTCATCAATACTGACACTTTATTGTACGTACATAGTTTTATAATTGCATATAGAAAGGAGTGGTTAGAAGTGGTTACTTAATTACCATATTGTCTAGCTCCTCTGTTATTGGTTATCTGAATATATATGGAATATTGTGATTAATGCACATATGATTGCTGATTAAGCAACTAAAATGTAGCTCTCGGCATTTAGGACAAAGTTGAGACATCTGATCAGCACTTAATTCATCTGGAGTTCCTCCGCTTTTTTGGGTGGAAATCACCGAACAGTCTGTCTGGCTTATATCAGTTTATGTCAGCCATTTTAAGCAATTGATTATAGTGTATATAGATATATTTGCGTTTATATGAGTATATATGATTATAGAGGAGTATACATGCAAGTGAGATCTAAATGATATAAATATTTCTATCACAAGAGCGTCACCTGACGCTCCCTCTCCCATCATTCTACGCGCTGCCTCTGACACTGCGAGTGCGGATGATGTCATTGCGCACTCACTGTGTGCAAGGCAGTGCAGCTGCTGAGACCAGAGCAGGGAGCAGCAAAGGGCACGAGGAGAGGTGAGGGTGTTTTTTTTTACTACAGTGAGTACTGGACTGTGGGGCCATTTTAAGGGGGGATGCAGGCTGTGTTATATACTACATTGCTGTGTTATATACTACATGGCTGTGTTATATACTACATGGCTGTGTTATATACTACGTGGCTGTGTTATATGCTACGTGGCTGTGCTATATGCTGCGTGGCTGTGCTATATACTACGTAGCTGTGTTATATATTACGTGGCTGTGTTATATATATATTACATGGCTGTGTTACATACTACATGATTCTGCTATATACTTTGTGGGCTATATTATATACTACATGGCTCTGTTATATATTACGTGGCTGCATTATATGCTACGTGGGCTGTGTTATATACTACATGGCAGTGCTATATGCTACGTGGCTGTGCTATGTGCTATGTGGCTGTGCTATATGCTACATAGCTGTGTTATATACTATGTGGGCTGTGTTATATACTATGTGGCTGTATTATATACTACATGGCTGTGTTATACTACATAGCTTTGTTATATACTACGTGGGCTGTGTTATATATTACGTGGCTGTGTTATATATTACGTGGCTGTGTTATATACTACGTGGGCTGTGTAATATACTACGTGGCTGTGTTATGTACTACGTGGGCTGTGCTATATACTACATGGGCTGTGTTATATACTACGTGCCTGTGTTATATACTATGTGGCTGTGTTATATATTACAAGGGCTATGTTACATACTACGTGGCTGTTACATACTACGTGGCTGTTATATACTACGTGGGCTGTGTTATACTATGTAGCCGTGTTATATACTATGTGGGCTGTGCTATATACTACATGGGCTGTGTTATATACCAAGTGGCTGTGTTATATACTACGTGGGATGTGCTATACTATGTGGCTGTGTTATATACTATGTAGCTGTGTCATATACTATGCGGGCTGTGTTATATAGTACGTGAGCTGTATTATGTACTACGCAGGCTGTTATATACTACACGGGCGGTGCTATATACTACAAACACAGCCTAACTCAACTGAATCCCTCGTCTCCTGTAATAAAACTAAAATAATAATAAACAACAATGTAACGGGGTCTACTGTGCTGTAGTAACTCTTACAGCACCCCCCGTGTTTCAGGAGGTCCACTCCGCTTCTGCTGGACTCTGAATGAAGGACGCTGGCTAGAATTTCTTGATTACATGGGAGCATATAAAAGCTGACTGCTACTCCAGGTATTTCCAGTCTAAAAGAACACACTTTATTTACAACACACAGAATATATAACACAGATACACAGGGCAGGCCAATAGAAAAAACAGGCCAGACATACATTACAATAGCCGCAGGGGGCCAGAGCCTGCTGGTATTTACTGTGGGAATTACAAAGGTGGGGGAGGTCAGAAAGAGAATATCTTGTCCAGGGGCGCAGCCTGTGGACTGATGCATTTCACATGGAAACTATTATACAGAATATATATTCCAGCACATAGGGTACAATAGGAACCCCTTCTATGATGCCCTCCCCTTCCCAGTGTTCTAGCACTAAGTCTAGGGGTCCCCTTACCCGTCTCCCGTATACCAGTTCGAATGGGGAGAACCCCGTGGATTCTTGGGGCACCTCTCGATAGGCAAACAGGAGGTGAGGCAAGAATTTCTCCCAGTCCCTGTAGGTCCTGGTAAAAGTCCCAATGAGTTGTTTTAACGTCCCGTTAAAGCGTTCACACAACCCATTGGTTTGCGGGTGGTACGGGGCGCTTCTAATGGACTTTACGCCGCACAGCTTCCACAGTTGGTTGGTCACCTCTGCTGTAATCTGGGTACCCTGGTCTGAGATAATCTCCCGGGGAAATCCAACCCGTGAGAAAACCTGGAGCAGGGCAGCCGCCACCGTCTCTGCCAGTATGTTAGGTAACGCAACCGCCTCTGGATACCGTGTGGCATAATCTACCACTGTCAATATATACCTTTTCCCTGATGGACTGGGTTTGGCTAACGGCCCTATCAGATCGACCGCTACTCGGCTAAATGGTTCCTCCACAATGGGGAGGGGGCATAATTTGGCCTTGCATCGATCTCCCCTCTTGCCAATGTGCTGGCAACTGTCACAGGTCTGGCAGTATTGACGAACATCATAGGTTACCCCCGGCCAAAAGAAGTTTTGTGTCAGACGAAGCCTGGTGCGACTGACGCCAAAGTGCCCGGCCAAGGGTATATCATGAGAGATTCGCAGTAACTCCTGCCTATACTTCTTGGGAACTACCAGCTGTCATTTTATAGTGGGGCTCGTCCCTGTGTGGTGCTGCTCTGTGATCCGGTAGAGGAGTCCCTGCTTCCATATAAACTGTTCCCCTTCCAGTACCCCTCTCCCCTCCTGTGCCTTTCCCCGATATCCCTCCAATGAAGGATCCTCAAGTAACTCCCTCTTAAATTCATCTGGGGTGGCCCAAGAAATGTGTCTGGCTATGGGAATACGTGTAGGGCTGGGATGTCTTACCTGGGCCTCCTCTGAGTGTGATTCCGCCTCCGCAGCTCGAGCTTGTCTCTGGGTGGTCACAGGATATGTCTCAGCCAGAGGGGTAACCGAGAAGGCAGACAACATGGGCCCCAAGTCATTTCCCAGCAAAACGTCTGCTGGCAAATCCTCCATCAAGCCGACCTCAACAAGGCCATCCCCAACTCCCCAGCTCAGGTGAATCCTGGCAGTGGGCAGTCGATGTATGGCTCCCCCTGCTACACGGACTGCCACTGTCCGGTCCGTCTTCTCTTGGTCCTGGATGAGATGAGGCTTCAGAAGGGTCAAAGTTGCTCTGGAATCTCTTAGTCCCGGCATGCGTTTCCCATTAACCCACACGACCTGTCGATGCTGTTGTCGATTATCTGCCCGGGCTGCCTGCACGGGGGTCTACTTCATGCAGCACTTCCTCCATGTCTTCCACCCCTTGGTTAGTTGTAGCCCCCAATGCCGGGTCAGCTTCGCCTTGGTAGCAGTGTACAGCGGCCAGGCGGAAGGTAGCTGTTTCCGCCTTTGGCCACTGGGTATGCTGAGTCCGGTTGGGACATTGTCTTTGCAGGTGGCCCAGCTGATGGCAGGTGTGGCATCGCGCCCCAGGGGAACTGTGGTAGGCCGGGTTTCTAGCTGGTCTCCCTACAATCTTCGGTGGTTTGGGGCCCTCCAGGTCCATGGGCGGACCCCTAGTGACCATCTTTGATCCGGACAACTGAGGCCTCCTGGCGTCATGATGTTCATCGGCCAGACGAGCGGCTTCCTCAAGAGTCATTGGCCGCCTGTCCTGAAGCCATTCCTGTGTCTCGGGGTTTAGTCCATTAAAGAATCGTTCTAACAAGAAGAGCTGGAGGACGTCCTCCTTAGTGGTTGCTTGGCTCCCTTGTACCCACTGTAGCAGTGACCGCCGTAGTTTACAGGCCCATTCAGCGTGGGTATCGGTTGCTCGTTTTATAAGTCCGCGGAACTTTTGGCGGTATGCCTCTGGTGTCAGCGCATACCAGGCCAAGATCACTTCTTTGATCCGCTCATAGTCCATACAGTCCTCATCAGGTACCGTGCGATAGGCGTGCCTGGCCTGTCAGCTTGCTGGCCAGAATTTGAACCCGTTCCTCTGGCTTCACTTGATGAAGGGCACACTGTCGCTCAAAGTCCTGCAGAAAGCCATCAATGTCTTCCTCTGCCTCCCCCAACTGTCGGAAGGCATTATACTGGATCTTTTTGTGGCTTACTGTTGAAGGTACCTGGGCGGAGGCCAGAGCTCCCCTTGCTCGCTGACTCTCCTCTCTCCGCTCTGCCATCTCCATCTTGGCCAGCTCCACTTTGGTCCGCTCTGCCATCTCCATCTTAGTTAGCTCTATCCTGGTCCGCTCGGCCATCTCTTCCTTCAGATCAGTACGCACATCAGCCATCACCTCTCGTATGATCTCTACTGCAGGGTTTGGGCCATAGAACGCCAGTCTGTTCTTTACCTCCCTCTGGAATTCAGTCTCCTCCACGTTCACATTGGGGGGCGCTGCACTGTCATGTTCCATGATGGCTGCTATCAAATCTGCTTTTGTTTTGTTGCTGGCGATTAACCCTCGGGCTTCCACCAGATCTTTTAGTGTAGTCCTCTTTAACTTCTGGTAGTTGTCTTCCATTCATTCCTTTCCTCCTATAGAAGGGGTATCAAATCCCGCTGTCTGCTACCAGTGTAACGGGGTCTACTGTGCTGCAGTACCTCTTACAGCACCCCCCGTGTTTCAGGAGGTCCACTCCGCTTCTGCTGGACTCTGAATGAAGGACGCTGGCTAGAATTTCTTGATTACATGGGAGCATATAAAAGCTGACTGCTACTCCAGGTATTTCCAGTCTAAAAGAACACACTTTATTTACAACACACAGAATATATAACACAGATACACAGGGCAGGCCAATAGAAAAAACAGGCCAGACATACATTACAATAGCCGCAGGGGGCCGGAGCCTGCTGGTATTTACTGTGGGAATTACAAAGGTGGGGGAGGTCAGAAAGAGCATATCTTGTCCAGGGGCGCAGCCTGTGGACTGATGCATTTCACATGGAAACTATTATACAGAATATATATATAGCATAACATATTCTTGGTGCTGGGGGTTCTGTAACAAACAATATCCCTCACCTGTCCATCGTTCTGCCCCACGCCATAATTTATGTCTGGGGGATAAACAGTTTTCAATCTGTACTGTGCCAAGATGCAACCGTCCAGGCTGAGAACCACTGGTGAATGAGCAGCATCATAAACCAGTGGTGACATCTTCATGGTTACCGCCAGTTAGTTAGGCTGCGTTCCCAGCAGGGCTGAAATGTGGTGACCTCAGCACAGTGGGAAAAAATCAGTGATGAAGTCACCGCAGATCATTTCAGTGAGTTTACAGCAGATTATGGTGAGAATTTCTCACCATGATCTGCTGTGAACTCACTGAGCTGAACTGTTGTGACCTTATCACTGACTTTTTTCCACGGTACTGAGGTCACCGCAGTTCAGTCCTGCTGGGAATGCAGCCTCGGTGGCAGGCGGTAGCCATGAATATAACTCATCATTCTCCCCTGCTCGCCAGCAGAGCAGGGGAGAATGATGAGAGCCTCCATCAGCACCCGACGCCGAGTAACAGCGCTTACTGTACCGCTGCTTCTCAGATGCCAGGACGTACTGAGAGAGATGTCCACATTCACCCAGGAATTAAGACATCAGCCTAAGAGAGGTGTTCGCATAGATAGAGACCCATCAGTTTTTGAGACAACCTTGACGTTGGTTGATGCGTAGGCATGATTTGGCCAAATAATGTGCAAAGCGTCTCATTTTTTCCTAGTATTCAAAAGCTATATTGCTATTCATATTTCATATATTTCACATTGACATGCTTTAGCACGATAGAGTGCAACTTTTTTTGTATATTGTATATGGAGGTAGCTGCTGCTAGATTCCACCTAATCACACTAGTTTGGATGTGCCAGTCAGTTTTTTGTTATTTGCATGTTAGCTTACTGAATGAGCACTTCGCCCTTCACTATGTGGTGATTTTAATTACAGCAGGTTCCTACCTAACCAAAAATGCAGGCACTACTGAGAGATGTGTCCACATTCACCCAGGAATTCAGACCTCAGCCTAAGAAAGGTATTCATATAGATAGGGACCCATCAGTTTTTTGAGACTACCTTGATGTTAGATGATGGGCAGGCATGATTTGGCCAAATAATGTGCAAAGCCTCTCATTTTTTCCTAGTATTCAAAAGTCGAATTGCTATTCATATATTTCACATTGACATGCTTTAGCACGATGGAGTGCAACTTTTTTTGTATATTGTATATGGAGGTAGCCGCTCTCAGTTTGCACCGATTCACACTAGTTTGGATGTGCCAGTCAGTTTTTTGTTATTTGCAGGTCTACATGTGGGTCACACGGATACACGATCCGTGGAAACACCCTGACATGCAAAGACCCATTCACTTGAATGGGTCTACATGTGCTAGTGTCTCCGGAACATGTGAAAATGGTCACGGAGAAACGGACGTGTGAAAGAGCCCTGTCATAGATGAGCTCTTTTGTAAATACCTTACTATCTCAAATCCTGAGATATCACAGCAGATTCTCCCAGAGTTTCTGGCTCTGGAATCAGTCATCGTGACGTCACAATCATGTGACTTTTCATGCTTTGTGGGTGGATGAGGCTCTATTCAGCATAGCTCACTCACTTTTGTACACATGGCTGCAAACACAGCTCTCCTATCTCCCTGCAGCAGGGTTTAACTACATGTACACACATTCAATGCTATACCCTATGTAATATACTGTATATATACCCTGCTGTATATATACACACACACACACACACACACACACATTCTCTACATAATATATATAGCATATTATCAGCCCAGTCATAGCTGTCATCTAGCCGTGTTATACTTCCAAAAACATAATTCTCTTACAACAAAATTAATTCTAATACCTCCTTCTTGATGGTGGGGCTCCTGACATTAGTATACATGCACTTTTGATGTATTTTTCTGAATCTCTATTTTCTATATTTGCTATAACTCTTCATCCCAGGATCCTATCTAAACTATCTTCCCCTCCTGTACAGCAAGTCCTAGGCTTGAAACCTTGCATCCTAACACCTTCATACACAATAAAATCTCCTAACCCACAGATTTTGGTGAGACCAGCCAACTTTTTAATGAGCATGTTGTCCTCCTGACATTCACCCAGCATCATAGAGGGGAAGTTGAATTTCACATGGTTGATCCATTTACAGTTGTGCTCAAAAGTTTGCTTTCTTGGCCTTTTTACAGAGAATGTGAATGATAACACCAAAACTTTTTCTCCACTCGTGGTTGGTGTTTGGGTGAAGCCATTTATTGTCAAACTACTGTGTTTTCTCTTTTTAAATCATAATGACAACCCAAAACATCCAAATGACCCTGATCAAAAGTTCACATACCCTGGTGATTTTGGCCTGAAAACATGCACAGAAGTTGACACAAATGGGTTTGAATAGCTAGTAAAGGTAAGATCCTCACTAGTGATGAACGAGTGTACTCGTTGATTGGGTTTTCCGAGCACGCTCGGGTGATCTCCGAATATTTGTTAGTGTTCGGAGATTAAGTTTTCATCACCTCAGCTGAATGATTTACAGCTATTAGGCAGGCTGAGTACATGTGGGGGTTGCCTGGTTGCTAGGGAATCCTTACATGTAATCAAGCAGGCTAGTAGCTGTAAATCATTCAGCTCCGGTGATGAAAACTTAATCTCCGAAAACTAACAAATACTCGGAGATCACCCGAGCGTGCTCAGGAAAACCAGAGCAATGAGTACAATCGCTCATCACTAATCCTCACCTGTGACCTGTTTGCTTGTAATCATCAGTAAGTGTGCATAAAAGCTGAGTTTGTTTCTGTGATCCATACAGACTCTTGCATCTTTCACCACTGACGTTTCTAGATTGTGAATCGTGGGAAAAGCAAAAGAATTGTCAACGGATCTATGGCAAAAGGTAGTTGAACTGTAAAAAACAGGAAAGAGGTTCAAAAAGATATCCAAGGAATTCATAATGCCAATCAGCAGCGCACAAACTGGGCTTCATGGTCGAGTCGCCAGAAAAATGAAATTATTGCCTAAATGCCACAAAGTATTTCACCTACAATACGCAAAACAGCACAGAGACAAGCCTCAAAATTTGGAGTGATGAGACTAAAATTGAACTTTTTGCCCACAACCGTAAACGTGACATTTGTAGAGAGGTCATCAAGGCCTAGATGAGGAAAGGCACACCATTTCTACTGTAAAGCAAGGAGGTGGATCTCTGATGTTTTGGAGATGTGTGAGCTACAAAGGTACTGGAAACTCGGTAAAAGTTGAAAGAAAGATGAATGCAGCATGTTATCAGCAAATACTGGAGGTAAATTTGCAATTATCAGTCCGGAAGCTGCTCATAGGACCTACTTGGACAATCCAACATGACAATGATCCAAAACATAAGGCCAAGTCGACCTGTCATTGGCTACAGCAGAACAAAGTGAAGGTTCTGGAGTGGCCATCTCAGTCTCCTGACCGCAATATCATTGGGCCACTCTAGGGAGATCTCAAGCACACAGTTCATGATAGACAGCCCAGGAATTTACAGGAACTGGAGGCTTTTTGCTAAGAAGAGTGGTCAACTTTACCATCTGAGAAAATAAAGAACCTCATCCACAGCTACCACAAAAGACTTCAAGCTGTTATTGATGTTAGAGGGGGTAATACACTGTATTAAGAAATGGGGTATGTAAACTTTTGATCAGAGTCATTTGGATGTTTTGGGTTGTCATTATGATTTAAAAAGAGAAAACACAGTAGTTTGACAATAAATTGCTTCATCCAACCACTATCCATGAGTGGACAAAAAGTTTTGTTGTTATCATTCATATTCTCTGAAAAAAGGCCAATAAAGCAAAAATTCTGCTGTGGTATGTAAACTTTTAGGGTTGGCGGAACGCACCGAATATATTTATTAGATGAGATAGGTGCGTCCGCAACCCGGGATCCACTGTGCAGGAAAAAACCTGCTGATAAGTAAGGCGGTGAAGTAAATTAGTATAAACGAACTCTGTTACTTCACAGAGCCCGTAGTAAAGAGAACACTGTGCCCTGTTTAGCTCACAGGGAACACAGCTACTGAGTAGAGCCGACAGTGGTCATGCAGTCCCAACCAAACACACTGCTCCTCTCCTGTGGAGCCGGAATTCTAATGGCTATTAGCCAGCCCTGAATTCACTCATGAGAAACTCCTCGCCGGAAGTGCCAGCATTCTAGGGGCTTATTTCAGCCAGGTCCCTGACTGCATACACACAAAAACTCCTCGCCGGAGGTGCCAGCATTCTAGGGGCTTATTTCAGCCGGGTCCCTGACCACACACATGACCACACTGGCGCTGAGCTCGTACATATTTGATACTAGCGCATGGCCATGCGGCCATGAGAACCTTTTATAGCTGTAGCAACTTCAGGACCTTCCTAGAAGGACCAATGGAAGGCTGCCACAGAACTTAATCAGGTACAGGGCCTTCCTGGAGGACCAATGGAAGTTGCTGCAGTACCTGAGCATGTGACCCTAGACCTCCACTGAGAGATCTTACCCTGGGCATGCTTAGTGTGTGCAAAGCAGGACTCAGTCCCAGAAAAGCCTGCTCGTCGCAGACCAGTGCAGGGTACAATAGCAGAGCCTGGAGAAGCAGCAGTAACCCTTTGCACAGTATCAGATTCAATGAGACGCTGGGACTGACGTCTCCGCTGAGCAGGCTCCACTGCGACCGATGCAGAATGGGAGACCGCAGCAGACATGGCTCGAGATTCCCCTGTGCAGCTGTGGGAACTTGACTCCTAACACTACCGGTGTAGACATGATCAGATAAAATCCAAATTTGCCTGTTCACACATTTTTTCCCAGTAAATTCAATTTGGGAAGAAGTTATTCTCCTCAAATTTAGTACCCCTTATTATGCTTTAGAATCTCACCAGATTCCAGAGCATAATAAACATAATGTGTAAAAAAAATAAAAAATAACCCTTATTCTCACCTCAACTCTTACCTCTCCTGCCCTTTGCTCCTCACCGCCAACCATTTGGTTCTCCTTGCGACCATCAGATGTCCTGAAATCCCTGGGAGTCACTCGATAAGCCGAGGTCTCAGGATTTGCTAGGTCAGGGAGGATTTGGTGCATGTGTAACGAGGTGGCGGGAACCCTCATGTGCCTCCTCTCCCCTGAACTCTGTTCACATGTTTGCGTCCGGCACCTCATTGTTTATTAATGTGAAATGTAATGTCATGTACTGTATCTATCATGTACTGTGGATAGGCTTAGGGCTAGAATAGGACCTTAGATAGTATAGGACCATAGGGGGGATTAGAATAGAAGGGGCATCATAGAGATAAGGAGAATAGAATAGATTAGGGGTATTAGTTAAGCACAGTTAGCATAGGGGTTTAGCAGCTGGAGCTATAG
The DNA here is from genome assembly GCF_032444005.1 of Ranitomeya imitator. Lineage (NCBI taxonomy): Eukaryota > Metazoa > Chordata > Amphibia > Anura > Dendrobatidae > Ranitomeya > Ranitomeya imitator. Next base: position 1,037,192,517 of record NC_091282.1, read on the forward strand.
GGCAGGGCGGTGGAGAGCAAGGGACATAGGACAGGCACTTCCTGATTAGGGGCAGAGTCTGGGCAGCCCTGCCCAGGGCAGGATGCAAGTAGTAGTGAGTCCAGACAGTTTGCTGGTGGTGGGGATAGAGCTGCTATAGCAGGAAGGGGTCTCAGGCAGAGAACCGTGCAGGCAGGCACCAGCTCAAGGAGGACTGTCCCAAGAAGGATCCGGTGTCATAGCTGTGATGGCATTCCTTTTACCTTTCCCTATTGGAGCCGAATGAGGGGATGGCAGGGAACTGGTGACAATGAAAGCACGGATGGGACAAGGATTGTCTCGAGATAAGGCAGGGATTGCCGGAAGAAGAGTGACAGAGTTAACAGAAAGGATAGAGGCTGCTCGGAAGGCAGGGAGAGATCAGGAGATGTCCCTTTGTGAAGTTTGTGCTGCAAATGTGATGAATGACCTACTGAACAGTAATGTGTCTCTGGGATGTTTTGTGGAGCTCAGGAATGCAGAGCCGGGATGACAGAACTTGAAAGGACTGTGACAGTGAAAGTAAGTGTGCTGCTGCGCACACAGCACATGCCGCAGAAGGGACACTGTATTTTATCTGTGGGGCACCAGGGTGTGGGAACAGAACAGCCCGTTGCCATGACTACCACCCTAGCCCCCTTACACATTCGCCTTCAAAGATCACAAAGCATTCTGTAACATCATATGGCTGGTGGTGAGGAGTGTAGGGACCAAAGAGGTGAGTATAAGGATGTTTTTTAAGACTTTCATTGCCTTTTATGGTTGAGAAAAAATAGCCATTTAGCAGATTCTGCATGGAATCAAGTAACAAAAAATCATATTTTGCCGAATGTAGATTTTTGCAAAACTTTAATAGAATTTAATCCCACTCCAATTTATTGACTAATATCTAGTATACAGCCACTGGTCTTGAATAATCACTTACCTATCTGCATGTTGAGCGGTTGATATTTTGCTCTTTGTAACTTCATGTCATGTAGAGATTTTTTATTGCACGTCTTTGCATATTTTTCTTGCCATGTCTGCCTAAATAGTGGTACTGGTAAGATAGCAGGAAAAAATATATAATATATGTAATACAATATGTAGGATAATATAAAACAAATAATAACTACCGCAGATATGTGCTCAGTGACAATGTAGGCATTGTAGTGATATCTGTAAACTGCCACCTTTATCATGTACAAGTGACCTTCAACTGCAAAAAAACAAGGTTTTTTTCTCACAGGAAGTACCTTAATATGTTGGTGCGTCATTTCCTTATTTTCATCCTTTAGAGAACATAGAATACATAATAAATACACATTATTATTCTAAGCGCTTCATTTAAAAAAATAAATCATCATTGTTCCTTATTCATTCAAGTCTCTCTCGCGCTTGCTATGCATTCTGTGCCTACCTAGTATGTGAAAGTGGAGACAGTCGCGTAGAGCTGAGATTCTGCTATTATGAGCCAAGTGCTCATTTATTTCCACGTTTAGTAACCATGGTGATGAATGAAGCAGCCACGGGGAGAAGAAATACAAAATGAAGAGGCCAGGCTTTGTTCAATGCAACAGTGAGGAGCCAAGAAAAAAAAGAGGAAAAGTAGAAAATCGAGTTGGTGAAAGTTATGGAAAAATAAAGACTTAACAATAATATCCGTCAGTTTAAAATGAGGGGGGGGAGGGAGGGGTTGTTATCAGATAGTTAACCGCAATCATAAAAGAAATGTAATAGTCAATGAAGAAGTCATAAAATGACATTTGCTATTTTTAAATTAAATATGTATGTAGTATATAATATTGTAGACAAAATAAACTGCTCTCTTTCACCAGGCTCGAGGGCTGCTAGGTGACAATATTTTATCTTCTTTTATCATTTCAAGACAACGCATTCTATTCACAACTTTAAGGTCGTTTTACACATTGATGCTTTTTGGCTTTTCTACAGTAATTTAAAGATAGTTTTGCAGCAGCTACATCTAACCTGCAATATGTCTTTATTACCATAGGCATATATATGCATTTATTTGCATTACCATAATGTGGCTTTCTGGGAATATTTTGCACTAAATGTCCATTTAAAAAGTCACAGCAGCAACAAACTAGAGAGTTAACCAATCAGTGTGCTGCAAAGGAGAATGTATTGCCGACACCTCCCTCTGTGATTTTTACAGCTGTAATTCAACTTTTACATGTATTGTTGAACACCGGACAACTGCTGGAATATGGGTGCACACCAACAGGGATAATCAAATAATGTCCAAAAAAGGTGGCACTCACTATCCAAACTAAAATAGTCCTTTATTCAATGCATTAAAACAGGTACAGCGGGGGAGAGGTGGATGCCTTCGGTGGACAATGGCCATTTCGCGCTAACAGCACTTCAGGTATAGGACCAGTTGAAGCGCAGTTAGCGCGAAACGGCTGTCGTCCACAGTAAGCATCCAATTCTGCCCTGCTGTACCCTTTTCAATGGATTGAATAAAGAACTGTTTTAATTTGAATGGTGAGTGCCTCCTTTTTCTTCTTTTTTGGACATTATTTCAATAAGGGTGCTGCACTTTCACAGTTTTGATGCAATTTATAGAACAATATTTGATGCAGCTTCAGGAGTCACAAACAGGAGAAGAAACAAAAGAGAGTGTATTAGTTGTTCCTTAATTTCAAAAATAATAAACTGTACCAAAAACTGCATGCAAATAACCAGAAAGAGTTATGGTGGTCATATACAGTAGACAGCCTGTCAGCCGAACTATCTCTCTTGTCTTGCTCAGCCAAGTGCTCCTGTCCTGTGTTCTCTGTGAGCGATATCTCCTCACTGAACAAAAGGATAAAGCAATTTAATCCCAATTGCCCAAATCTTATTTGCCCTGGCATTATCTATCAGGCAACAGTCAGGAGGCCCCCATACACATTAGATGGTCAGCCAATCCTGTCAAATTCTTTCTCTATGTGTGCATAAGGATAGGCCTGTCAGTGAAGGTTGGCAGGGTGTGGAGACCCATAGCCTCGGAGTAATCATCCAAGAAGCAATGTCTCCTGCGGACTTCTCAATGCATCTTGCATGATTAGTCTGAGGCAGGTACCTCCCTACCTCTCCACTCAGTTTCTCCTCTCCAAAGTATGTTTTCTCTTAAAAGCCACAATGCTTTGAAGTAAAATATTCACTTTTGCAATAACGCAACCAATTTTTGATTCATGGTACCGATGACTGGGACAGCATGAATCTCCTGACAGGTTCGCTTTACATTGTGTTCCCCTCTACATACCAAGTATTTTTATATATTGGTCATAAAGTATGTTCTTTTTTCCTTGGAGGCGGCCCTGGAATCAGCAATTTGGACAGACAGTTTCTTTCTTTCTTTCTTTCTTTCTTTCTTTCTTTCTTTCTTTCTTTCTTTCTTTCTTTCTTTCTTTCTCTCTCTCTTTCTTTCTTTCTTTTTCTTTCTTTCTTTCTTTCTTTCTTTCTTTCTTTCTTTCTTTCTTTCTTTCTTTCCTTCTCTCTTGCATTGTGCACCATGAAAGATCTTTGGATGACGTTTCAACATTTTAAAAACTTTTTATATTGCTGATTTCTCCTGTAATTGGAGCTGACGTATTAGGCTAGAGTGGCACTAGAGAGAAATACGGACGAGTGCTATGCGATAAAAAAATGCATAGCCCTTGGACCAATGTTAATCTATAGGGCAGGTCCTATCATGTGTTGTTTTTTCGGCCGTATTATACATGCTGAGGAAATCGCAGCATGCTTTGATTGTCACCGTATTACGTCCTAAATATACCAATGAAAGTCTATGGGTGTGAGAAAAACTCGCACATCACACGGACCATCAGTGTGACTTGCGAGAAATATGCACCAGTGTCCTATAGAAAAGCCAGCAATTCAGCGCGGTGTACAGTAAAACTCACTGACAGCTTACAATAGAATAGATAAAATAAATGTCTACACATAGTATAGAGGTGTGTGTGTGTGTGTGTATATATATATATATACAGTGGGGCAAAAAAGTATTTAGTCAGTCAGCAATAGTGCAAGTTCCACCACTTAAAAAGATGAGAGGCGTCTGTAATTTACATCATAGGTAGACCTCAACTATGGGAGACAAACTGAGAAAAAAAATCCAGAAAATCACATTGTCTGTTTTTTTAACATTTTATTTGCATATTATGGTGGAAAATAAGTATTTGGTCAGAAACAAAATTTCATCTCAATACTTTGTAATATATCCTTTGTTGGCAATGACAGAGGTCAAACGTTTTCTGTAAGTCTTCACTAGGTTGCCACACACTGTTGTTGGTATGTTGGCCCATTCCTCCATGCAGATCTCCTCTAGAGCAGTGATGTTTTTGGCTTTTCGCTTGGCAACACGGACTTTCAACTCCCTCCAAAGGTTTTCTATAGGGTTGAGATCTGGAGACTGGCTAAGCCACTCCAGGACCTTGAAATGCTTCTTACGAAGCCACTCCTTCGTTGCCCTGGCGGTGTGCTTTGGATCATTGTCATGTTGAAAGACCCAGCCACGTTTCATCTTCAATGCCCTTGCTGATGGAAGGAGGTTTGCACTCAAAATCTCACGATACATGGCCCCATTCATTCTTTCATGTACCCGGATCAGTCGTCCTGGCCCCTTTGCAGAGAAACAGCCCCAAAGCATGATGTTTCCACCACCATGCTTTACAGTAGGTATGGTGTTTGATGGATGCAACTCAGTATTCTTTTTCCTCCAAACACGACAAGTTGTGTTTCTACCAAACAGTTACAGTTTGGTTTCATCAGACCATAGGACATTCTCCCAAAACTCCTCTGGATCATCCAAATGCTCTCTAGCAAACTTCAGACGGGCCCGGACATGTACTGGCTTAAGCAGTGGGACACGTCTGGCACTGCAGGATCTGAGTTCATGGTGGCGTAGTGTGTTACTTATGGTAGGCCTTGTTACATTGGTCCCAGCTCTCTGCAGTTCATTCACTAGGTCCCCCTGCGTGGTTCTGGGATTTTTGCTCACCGTTCTTGTGATCATTCTGACCCCACGGGGTGGGATTTTGCGTGGAGCCCCAGATCGAGGGAGATTATCAGTGGTCTTGTATGTCTTCCATTTTCTAATTATTGCTCCCACTGTTGATTTCTTCACTCCAAGCTGGTTGGCTATTGCAGATTCAGTCTTCCCAGCCTGGTGCAGGGCTACAATTTTGTTTCTGGTGTCCTTTGACAGCTCTTTGGTCTTCACCATAGTGGAGTTTGGAGTCAGACTGTTTGAGGGTGTGCACAGGTGTCTTTTTATACTGATAACAAGTTTAAACAGGTGCCATTACTACAGGTAATGAGTGGAGGAAAGAGGAGACTCTTAAAGAAGAAGTTACAGGTCTGTGAGAGCCAGAAATCTTGATTGTTTGTTTCTGACCAAATACTTATTTTACACCATAATATGCAAATAAAATGTTAAAAAAAACAGACAATGTGATTTTCTGGATTTTTTTTTTCTCAGTTTGTCTCCCATAGTTGAGGTCTACCTATGATGTAAATTACAGACTCCTCTCATCTTTTTAAGTGGTGGAACTTGCACTATTGCTGACTGACTAAATACTTTTTTGCCCCACTGTATTTATATATATATATATATATATATATATATATATATTGACATAATGACACACACGTATATATATGCGATGAAAAGTATGCATGTTTGTCATGCGAGTTCAATGCGATTTTTTAATCGCACCATCCATTTTACATCCGTATGACATCCTTATGCAATCTTTTTTTTTCTCTGCAACTATTTTTATACAGTCATTTACAGGACTATTTACAGTGTTCTATGCCACAGAATGGTAAGATATCCATAAAAAACGGATGGAATACGTATTTTCTCGCAACCATTGACTTGCATTGGCGAGTCTCGTCCGAGACTCGCAGCAAATCGCAGCATGCTGCAATTCTTATCTGTACGATTTCAGCTGAGAAAAAAATCGCAAATGAAAAGACACCTATTGAATAACATTGGTCCGAGTGCAATCCGCTTTTTTATCGGATTGCACTCGTCCGTTTTCCTCACAAGTGGAAATGAGCCCTACGGATGACATACGGATCACTATTTTGGGAACATTTCTGCGTATTACGGCCGTAAAAAATGGACCGTATTTTCATACGGCCTTAGTCACATTGTACTCGCCGAGTTTAAAAGCATATGTGAACGAACTCTTACTCAAATAAATACATACTGGTGCATTTCCCAGTGACACAACGGTTTTGGAGTTTAGTGTATTTCACGACAAGACATGAGTGGAACCTAATATATCTAGCAAGTAGTGCCAAGCAATTTGGTGGTTCAGTGGGTAGCACTCCTGCTTTTCAGCGCTGGTGTCCTGGGTTCAAATCCCATCAAGATCAATGTGCTTGCTTTTATACGAAAATTTTAATTGACTTTGGGACATTATTGATGTTGTGTAGAATGATACATTTAGGACAACATTGATAAACCTCATCCACGGCTTCTTCAAAGCCAAAATATGTAAATAGCCAATTATAAATCACTGTGACCTTTATGACTGGGTTCCTTCTGCTCCTTCACCATATCATAGCCAGCTCAGAAATCGTAGTAGTGTTTTATTGATGTTAATGGATTGTCCCATCACTCATTAGCCAAACTGTGTGCCCGGCCTCATTCAGACGTACATTCATTGTTCTAAGACATATTTTTGGTCAGTGGGCTCAGTGTACTCGACGGTCATCACCAGACTGATCCAATAATAATCAATGGTTCATGTTAAAAAAAAAATCATGGACCAGACAAATGCATGGAAAAGTGAAACCAGAGAGCCAAAACCGAACTGCGAGGTCCAATACATAAAAGTAGAAAAAAATGAATATATGTGGTACAAAGTTTTTATTGAAGACAAAAAAGGAAGCAAAGGATGATAACACTGTGTTGACAACACAAAGTGTGTATCTGCCTGTTGTACAGAATGACCAAAAAGAAAACCATGAAGAACTGACATCAATGAACATATGAGCCAACTGTAAAAATAATAGGTGCACTAAATGATGTTAGAAAATAGATTTAAATAGATTTGTGTGCATACACTGGTGTCCTTGCAGGTTATCGTAACATGAATAAATAAATGATTTGACTATAAATATGTAACCTGCAAGAAATGCAAACAAAGGACACCAAATATGAATTACAAAAAGCGCATGTGTGTCTGTTTAAAGATACATGTAATAGGATGTCAGCATAGCATGTGCCTGATTGTAATACACAGGTAAATGGCTATAGACTCCAAAGGTGCAAGAGCAACAGGTGCAAAGTGGCGATAAAGTGCATGTGCCATAGATATACTTATAAAACTGCAATTGGGTAGTCTAATCATAATATCTTGGATACATATATCCATGATGCCGCTGGGAGACCTGCGCATTAATGAATGATAGCTGTAGGGGGAGTGCAAAACAAAAGTAAAGTCACACATGCTTAGTAGAGCTAAATAGTGCCGTGGGAGGTAATTACCGGTGTGGTCATGGTGGTACGAGCAGGAACGCGCCCCGACGCACATTTCGGATCAAGTCCCCCTGATGAACTGCACATGCACTCCTCCTGTACAAAGATGGTGGCAGTCAGTGAATCATGTAGCTGATCCCATCGGTGGCATGTTCGCAACGGTGTTCCGCTGGTGGTACGGCGCAAGAGGCTGTGTGTGTGAGAGTGAATGTATGTGTGTGAGTGTGAATGTGTGTGAATGAAAAAGTGTGAGTGCTGTGACGGTGTTCCGCTGGTGGTATCGCGCAATAGGTTGGTACCAGCAGCAGTTTCTATATTGAGACACCCATAACTTGGGTGTCCCAATATGGCGGTCGGTGAACTTCCTCCACTTGGAATTCTGGGATACGGTGACATCTGGACAGAACAGGAAATTAAAACATTACAAGGCAATTATATAAATAGATGATATTAGAAGTCCGGCCACTTCATACGTAACTGCAGTGACGTCTCCGGCCACCCCATACATATCTGCAGCGACGTCTCCGGCCATCTCGTACATGATGTCTCCGGACACTTCGTACGTATCTGCAGTGACATCTCCGGCCACCTCATACATGATGTCTCCGGACACCTCATACATATCTGCAGCGACGTCTCCGGCCACCTCGTACATATCTGCAGTGACATCTCCGGCCACCTCATACATGACGTTTCCGGACACTTCGTACGTATCTGCAGCGATGTCTCTGGCCACCTCGTACATGATGTCTCCGGACAATTCATACATATCTGCAGTTACATCTCTGGCCACCTCAAATATGATGTCTCCGGCCACCCCGTACATATCTGCAGCGACGTCTCCGGCCACCTCGTACATGACGTCTCTGGACACTTCGTATGTATCTGCAGTGACATCTCCGGCCACCTCATACATGACGTTTTCGGACACTTAGTACGTATCTGCAGTGACATCTCCGGCCACCTCATACATCACATTTCCAGACACTTCGTACGTATCTGCAGCGACGTCTCCGGCCACCTCGTACATGACGTCTCCGGACACTTTGTACATATCTGCAGTGACGTCTCCGGCCACCTCGTACATTATATATCACACGGAGAAACTAAGAGCCATTAGGTATAAAAATAGTAAATTTATTAATAACTCAGAAAAATCAACATACTAAATCATATCATCCATTAAATCAAAAACAGATCTCTGCAGGAAAATGAGACAGAAAAAGAGGACCCTGCTAATTACACCTGCCCATACTGTGCAATAATCGCATTAAGGCCTCTTTCAGACGGAGAAATCGGTACCGGAATTATCTGTGTCCGTGTGTTCACGTAGCACATCAGTGTGGCACACGTGCGGCATCCGTGTGCCGCCCGTGTGCCGCCTGAGGACCACACGGACCGTGCAGGAGAGACAGCGCTACACTATGCGCTGTCCCCCGTGTGGTGCTGAAGCCGCATTCATCTCTTCTCCCCCGCAGGAGAGAAGAGATGAAAGAGAATTATTTCTTTTTTTTTTTTGTTAAAAATAAAGTTTTCTTGTGACTCCCGCCTCCCATCCCCTGTGCGCCGCCCGGCCCCTTGCATAGAAATACTAACCTAGCTCCCGCGATGTCTCCTCTCAGCACTGGCAGCTTCTCCTGTGTGAGCGGTCACGTGGGACCGCTAATTACAGTGAGGAATATGTGCATATCCCCCCACTGTAATGAGCGGGACCACGTGACCGCTCACACAGCACAGGCTGCAGCCGCTGAGAGGAGACATCGCTGGAGCTGGGAGCTGGGTGAGTATTTCCTGGCCAGCCGGGGGGCGCACAGGGGATGGGAGGCGGGAGGGGGCGCATAAACTTTATTTTTAAGGTGAAAGAAAAAAAAAGATGATTCATCCCTTCTTTCCAGCAAATGCTGCTGGGAAGGGATGAATTCTGGATTCAGCACCGCACGCGGGGGGGACAGCGCTTAACTGCAGCGCTGTCTCTCCTGCGGGCGGTACGTGCACACGGAGGAGAGTGCACACTGTTCTCCGTGTGCACGTGTGCGGCACGTATTGCGGTACGTGCTGCCGGCGAAAAACGGACATGTCTCCGTGTTTTCAACACGAACACACGGTCCGTGAAAACATGGAGACATGTGCATAGACCCATTCTTTTGAATAGGTCTACGTGTGTCAGTGTCTCCGGTACGTGAGAAAACTGTCACTAAACGTAACGGAGACACTGACGTCTGAAAGAGGCCTAAATAAGGTGCAAGTGCAGTAATATATTGCCCATAGAAGGTAAGTCATAAGAACCAGCCATGACTCTAAAATTGCTCAGTCAATATACAGGCCAGGAAGTAACAAAGTGCTTACCAAAGGCAGGGAGGGTCCTGGACCGGGCGTGGATACTCCATAAAACCCCGATGTAGGTGTTCAAAAACCAGGACCTTTTATGATCCCGTGATCAAACATGTAGTACATAGCCAGCCAATCACAGTGGTAAGGTCGGCGCGTGCGCACCGCCCGCCCCGGGTCCAGGGCATGAAGCAGAGCGTCAGCATCGCCGCGCACGCGCGGGGAGAGGCACTAGTCCGCGTGCATGCGGACAAAGCACACAGACGCGCCGCTGCATGCCAGGAAGCCAGGGCCGCGGCGCGCACGCGCACACCACTGTGACACCAATGAAGTGTATGTACACAGAACCGAAGTCCTGCACAAGAAACAACTGGGGTGAGTAAACCAAAAAAAGGCCAGCACATTACAAATCAATGAATAAGGGTAGGCAAGACAGCAATAAAACATGAATATACCATACATAAATAATTGGGAACAATATCGATACCTCAGGATATATAAGTCCAAAGTTGTGCATCATTGATCAAGTCCAGAGTTGTTCAGACATTAGCAGATCCTGCAATCTATGTTTTCCAACGTGCCAATAACCTTGCCATCCAAAGACTCATTGACAAGTAAAGACGGATCTTTTGATGTCCTGCTGAAAGAATACAAACATAAAAATAAATACTAGAAACATTAAAAATATTAAAAGAACAAACACACCCGGAAACGGTAAGGCGTGAAGGGGGATAGCAAGAGTATAAACTACGGATATATTTAACTGTACAAGCAAAAGGGTAAACTAGAAAATCAAAGAAAAGATGAAAAAGATAAGGACTCATTTAGTCCACTCGGAGTCATGGTATCTAGTACCACAATCAACTTCGCCTCCACCTGTGCCAATATCATTCCCATGAAATTGTTTATAAATGCGCGCGATTGTTTTGAGGAGGGAAAGATCAGTCACTGTCATATAGATTTTTGAACATCTGAGGAGCTGAATGTGGTGCAGCGCAGGACATTTGTGCAGGCAAGACAGTGACCGCAGGGTACAGACCCAAGATTGGGACCTCTAGAGCCAAATGGACTGCGGAGAGTAGGGGTATAGTGACTTTTGACCAAAAGATCCTTCAAATTCCTCGATCTCCTAGCGGTCATTGACGGACCATCACCAAGTGTTGCACCCAAGCACGGTTCTGCCCCTAAGATAGGCCAATGTTTCTTGAGTATCTTTCTCATATCCTCCCACTCATGATTAAACGTGGAAATAAATCTAATTATTATTTGCAGACCGTGTTCTAACCCTAGGAGCTTTCAAGAGATCATCGCGTGGAGTGGCTCTAGCACTCTGATAGCCTCGCCTGATACATATGTTGGAATAGCCGCGTGCAGAAAACCTAGATTTAACCCCTTTCTGCCAATGGACGTACTATTCCGTCTATGTGGGGTGGGCCCTACTTCCCAAGGACGGAATAGTACGTCCAGCGCGGCCGATCGCGGCCGGGTGTCAGCTTCCTATCGCAGCTGACATCCGGCACTATGTGCCAGGAGCGGTCACGGACCGCCCCTGACACATTAACCCCCGGCACACCGCGATCAAACATGATCGCGGTGTGCCGGCGGTACAGGGAAGCATCGCGCAGGGAGGGGGCTCCCTGCGGGCTTCCCTGAGCCACCCGCAGCAAAGCGATGTGATCGCGTTGCTGCGAGGGTCTCCTCACCTCCCTACCTGCTCCAGATCCGGATCCAATATGGCAGCAGCATCCGGGTCCTGCAGGGAGGGAGGTGGCTTCACAGAGCCTGCTCAGAGCAGGCACTGTGAAGGCTGCAGCGCTGCATGTCAGATCAGTGATCTGACAGAGTGCTGTGCACACTGTAAGATGATCGATCTGTGATGTCCCCACCTGGGACAAAGTAAAACAGTTAAAAAAAAAATTTCCACACGTGTAAAAAAAATCAAAAAAAAAAATCCTAAATAATGAAAAAAAAATATATATATTATTCCCATAAATTCATTTCTTTATCTAAATAAAAAAACAAACAATAAAAGTACACATATTTAGTATCGCCGCGTCCGTAATGACCCCACCTATAAAACTATATCACTAGTTAACCCCTTCAGTAAACACCGTAAGAAAAAAAAAAACGAGGCAAAAAACAACGCTTTATTATCATACCGCCGAACAAAAAGTGGAATAACACGCGATCAAAAAAACAGATATAAATAACCATGGTACAGCTGAAAGCGTTATCTTGTCCCGCAAAAAATGAGCCACCATACAGCATCATCAGCAAAAAAATAAAAAAGTTATAGTCCTCAGAATAAAGCGATGCAAAAATAATTATTTTTTCTATAAAATAGTTTTTATCGCATAAAAGCGCCAAAACATGAAAAAATGATATAAATGAGGTATCGCTATAATCGTACTGACCCGAAGAATAAAACTGCTTTATCCATTTTACCAAACGCGGAACGGTATAAACACCTCCCCCAAAAGAAATTCATGAATAGCTGGTTTTTGGTCATTCTGCCTCACAAAAATCGGAATAACAAGCGATCAAAAAATGTCACGTGCCCGAAAATGTTACCAATAAAAACAACAACTCGTCCCGCAAAAAACAAGACCTCACATGACTCTGTGCACCAAAATATGGAAAAATTATAGCTCTCAAAATGTGGTAACGCAAAAAATATTTTTTGCAATAAAAAGCGTCTTTTAGTGTGTGACGGCGGCCAATCATAAAAATCCGCTAAAAAACCCGCTATAAAAGTAAATCAAACCCCCCTTCATCACCCCCTTAGTTAGGGAAAAATTAAAAAAATGTATTTATTTATTTCCATTCTCCCATTAGGGCTAGGGTTAGGGTTAGGGCTAGGGTTAGGGTTAGGGCTAGGGTTAGGGTTGGGGCGAGGGTTAAGGCTACAGTTTGGGTTGGGGCTAAAGTTAGGGTTGGGGCTAAAGTTAGGGTTAGGATTACATTTACGGTTGGGAATAGGGTTGGGATTAGGGGTGTGTCTGGGTTAGAGGTGTGGTTAGGGTTACCGTTGGGATTAGGGTTAGGGGTGTGTTTGGATTAGGGTTTCAGTTATAATTGGGGGGTTTCCACTGTTTGGGCGTATCAGGGGCTCTCCAAACGCGACATGGCGTCCGATCTCAATTCCAGCCAATTCTGCGTTGAAAAAGTAAAATAGTGCTTCTTCCCTTCTGAGCTCTCCCGTGTGCCCAAACAGGGGTTTACCCCAACATATGGGGTAACAGCGTACTCAGAACAAATTGGACAACAACTTTTGGGGTCCAATTTCTCCTGTTACCTATGGAAAAATACAAAACTAAGGGCTAAAAAATAATTTTTGTGGGAAAAAAAAGGAATTTTTATTTTCACGGCTCTGCGATATAAACTGTAGTGAAACACTTGGGGGTTCAAAGTTCTCACAACACATCTAGATAAGTTCCTTGGGGGGTCTAGTTTCCAATATGGGGTCACTTGTGGGGGGTTTCTACTGTTTAGGTACATATGGGGCTCTGCAAACGCAATGTGACGCCTGCAGACCAATCCATCTAAGTCTGTATTCCAAATGATGCTCCTTCCCTTCCGAGCGCTGCCATGCGCTCAAACGGTGGTTCCCCCCCACATATTGGGTATCAGCGTACTCAGGACAAATTGGACAACAATATTTAGGGTCCAATTTCTCCTGTTACCCTTGGAAAAATACAAAACTGGGGGCTAAAAAATAATTTTTGTGGAAAAAAAAATATTTTTTATTTGCGGGGCTCTGCGTTATAATCTGTAGTGAAACACTTGGGGGTTCAAAGCTCTCACATCATATCTAGATGAGTTCCTTAGGGGGTCTAGTTTCCAAAATGGTGTCACTTGTGGGGGGTTTCTACTGTTTAGATACATTAGGGGCTCTGCAAACGCAATGTGACACCTGCAGACCATTCCATCTAAGTCTGCATTCCAAATGGCGCTCCTTCCCTTCCGAGCCCTCCCATGTGCCCAAACGGTGGTTCCCCCCCCACATATGGGGTATCAGCGCACTCAGGACAAATTGGACAACAACTTTTGGGGTCCAATTTCCCCTGTTACCCTCGGCAAAATACAAAACTGGGGTTAAAAAATTATTTTTGTGGGAAAAAATTTTTGTTTTATTTTTACGGCTCCTCATTTTAAACTTCTGTGAAGCCCTTGGTGGGTCAAAGTGCTCACCACACATCTAGATAAGTTCCTTAGTACCAGGGGCGGGGGCTGTGAGGCCACAGCTTGGACGGGCGGCCGTAAACCGGCGCATGCGCCGCATTTCATCCAGGACGCGTCTTCCATCCCCAGCTGTTTGGGGCGTTCAGTTACTTGGTTGCCAGGGGCGGGGGCTGTGAAGCCATAGCGTATACGGGCGGCGGTAGATCGGCACAATGCACCGCACGTCATTCAGGACACGCCTCCTATCCCCAGCTGTTCAGAGCGTTCATTGTTTTAGTTGCCATTTATAAGGAGCGCTGCACCACACTTAATATATTCGCCCCCCCTTATGGAAGAAGCCTGAATTGGCGAAACGGCGCTGTCGGGGTCACAGCATATATACGCACGGCACCTCCTGCTATTCCCATGTGAGTTATCCTTTTATCCATGCGGGTGTTTTTTCATACCTATTGAATGGCATACATTTAGCCTCTATACAGATAGTGACATGATTTAGCACCAGCAGAAGCTTGGATTTGTATAGGGATTACGTATTGTAATTCATGAGTCACATTATAGCCATGGGGTATTAGAGAGTCCTATATATATCTACTATGCAGCACTAGCATCCCTTTCAAATAAGGCACTCATAGGAGATTAGACATATATGGGGATTACATATTGTAGCCCATAGGTGACCTTTTAAATTGAGCTATTAGCACTTTTTGCACTTTATGTACCTCTACCACACAATATTAGCATCCTTGATTGTTGTCCATGTGGTCTAATGCGCTTTTTACTGCTGCATTTGTCATCTCTACTAGACTCCTATAGTCATGAGACTATATTCCCCTATGTACCATATACATGTATTCGTAATCCCATATATACCTGTGTGAGGTGTATACCGTGTTGTTCATATGCTGGATTGTTTTTACTGATGTTCCTTGTCTGTTTAGTTGCTTGGTGTTTTAGTAGTCTTCTATGTTTAATAAAAGTTTTTTCTATCTTAGTTCTAGTGTGCATACCTTATTTTCCCATGTACCTAAGGGAAATTGTGTCTTATAATCTTGTATTTAGGTATTTAATACGTTTGGGATTTTTGTCTCTCATAAGTTCCTTAGTGGGTCTAATTTCCAAAATGGTGTCACTTGAGGGGGGTTTCAATGTTTAGGCACATCAGTGGCTCTCCAAACGCAACATGGCATCCCATCTCAATTCCTGTCAATTTTGCATTGAAAAGTCAAATGGCGCTCCTTCGCTTCCGAGCTCTGTCATGCGCCCAAACAGTGGTTTATCGCCACATGTCGGGTATCGGCGTACTCAGGACAAATTGTACAACAACGTTTGGGGTCCATTTTCTCCTGTTATCCTTGGTAAAATAAAACAAATTGGAGCTGAAGTAAATTTTTTGTGAAAAAAAGTTAAATGTTCATTTCTATTTAAACATTCCAAAAATTCCTGTGAAACACCTGAAGGGTTAATAAACTTCTTGAATGTGGTTTTGAGCACCTTGAGGGGTGCAGTTTTTAGAATGGTGTCACACTTGGGTATTTTCTATCATATAGACCCCTCAAATGACTTCAAATGAGATGCGGTCCCTAAAAAAAAATGGTGTTGTAAAAATGAGAAATTGCTGGTCAAATTTTAACCCTTATAACTCCCTAACAAAAAAAAATTTTGGTTCCAAAATTGTGCTGTTGTAAAGTAGACATGTGGGAAATGTTACTTTTTAAGTATTTTGTGTGACATATCTCTGTGATTTAATTGCATAAAAATTCAAAGTTGGATAATTGCAAAATTTTCAAAATTTTCGCCAAATTTCCGTTTTTTTCACAAATAAACGCAGGTAATATCAAAGAAATTTTACCACTATCATGAAGTACAATATGTCTCGAGAAAACAATGTCAGAATCACCGGGATCCGTTGAAGCGTTCCAGAGTTATAACCTCATAAAGGGACAGTGGTCAGAATTGTAAAAATTGGCCCGGTCCATAACGTGCAAACCACCCTTGGGGGTAAAGGGGTTAAGGTCCGTGGCCTGAATTTCAAATGAGCAAATCCGCCTCAACCTTAAGAACTGACCGACCGGGACGGCCCTAATTGTGGATGGATTATGAGCCGAGGACGCATGAATCAGAGCATTAATGGATGTTGGTTTCCATATACATCCATCTGGATGCGGCCATCATGGTCAACCTCAAAAGAGACATCCAGAAAATTCACTTTTTTCACATCGTATGTGTATGTAAGGAGGATATTTAAAGAGTTATGATTCAGCGTCCTCATAAAGTCCCCGAGCTGCTGCACCGTCCCATCCCACAGAAAGAAAACATCATCTATATAATGATGCCAGCACAGCACCTGGGAGGCGGCCCGTGGGCCCTCGTCGCCAAAAAGGAATCTCTCCCAGGAACCCAGGAAGAGTTTGGCATACAAGGGCGCACAGGCCGCGCCCATGGCTGTGCCGCACTTCTGTAGGTAAAATTGGTCCTTATAGACAAAGAAATTATGGGTAAGGACATAATGCAGCAGCTCGAAGGACAAATTCACACAAAGGGCCATACCAGTCGGAAGCCCCCAGAAAGAGGCGGACTGCCTCGATGCCGTGTTGATGGTCAATGCACGTGTAGAGACTCTCTACATCAGCTGTCACCAACAGTGTATCATGATCCACAAGAATGCCATCGACGCTAGCCAGGGCATCCGTGGTGTCACGTACATATGATGGCAAAGTTTCCACCATCGGTTTAAGATAGAAATCTATAAATTGGCATATAGGGTCACACAAGCCGCCAATGCCAGACACTATAGGACGCCCAGGAGGGTCGAGGGCATTCTTGTGAATCTTAAGCAGTAAATAAAAAGTAGGAATCTTAGGAAATTTTGGCATAAGGCTATCGAGAACTTGTTTAGTAATTACGCCATAATCTAGAGCTGTAATTAAAATCTTCTGAAGGTCGAGAGAGAAAGAGGTCAGAGGACTGTGGGACAATCTGGAATAAGTGTCATGGTCCCTTAATTAATGGAACGCTTCACGTTCATATTTTTCTTGGGGCCAGATGACAATATTCCCCCCCTTGTCAGCTGCCTTAAACACGACGTCAGGTAAGGCCTGAAGTTGTGCAATTGCCTCTCTTTCATTCGAGGTAAGATTATCAAAACGTCGTGTGATGGAAAGCCCCCTAAACTCTTCAGTAACCAGCTTTAAGACACAAAAAGAGCACAGCGAGGTCAAAAATACTCTGTTGTAAAGAAGTCACAGTAAATGAGCAAGTGCTAGTCAAAAAATGAAAAAAATACAGGGTATTTAGTTAATACTTTTTTTGCAAAAAAAAAGTATATTAACCCCTTCATGACCAGGGGATTTTTCGTTTTTCCGTGTTCGTTTTTCGCTCCCCTCCTTCCCAGAGCCATAACTTTTTTATTTTTCCGTCAATTTGGCCATGTGAGGGCTTATTTTTTGCGGGACGAGTTGTACTTTTGAACGACATCATTGGTTTTAGCATGTCGTGTACTAGAAAACAGGAAAAAAATTCCAAGTGCGGTGAAATTGCAAAAAAAGTGCAATCCCACACTTGTTTTTTGTTTGGCTTTTTTGGTAGGTTCACTAAATGCTAAAACTGACCTACCATTATGATTCTCCAGGTCATTACGAGTTCATAGACACCAAACATGACTAGGTTATTTTTTATCTAAGTGGTGAAAAAAAATTCCAAACTTTGCTAAAAAAAAAAAAAAAAAATTGCGCCATTTTCCGATACTCGTAGCGTCTCCATTTTTCGTGATCTGGGGTCGGTTGAGGGCTTATTTTTTGCGTGCCGAGATGACATTTTTAATGATAGCATTTCGGTGCAGATACGTTCTTTTGATCGCCCGTTATTGCATTTTAATGCAATGTCGCGGCGACCAAAAAAACTTAATTCTGGCGTTTCGAATTTTTTTCCCGCTACGCTGTTTAGCGATCAGGTTAATACTTTTTTTTAATTGATAGATTGGGCGATTCTGAGCGCGGCGATACCAAATATGCGTAGATTTGATATTTTTTTTATTGATTTATTTTGATTGGGGCGAAAGGGGGGTGATTTAAACTTTTATGTTTTTTTTATTTTTTTCACATTTTTTTAAACTTTTTTTTTTTACTTTTGCCATGCTTCAATAGCCTCCATGAGAGGCTAGAAGCAGGCATAGCACGATCGGCTCTGCTACATAGCAGCGATCTGCTGATCGCTGCTATGTAGCAGAATTGCACGTGTGCTGTGAGCGCCGACCACAGGGTGGCGCTCACAGCGACGGGCAATCAGTAACCATAGAGGTCTCAAGGACCTCTATGGTTACCATTCACAAGCATCGCCGACCCCCGATCATGTGACGGGGGTCGGCGATGACGTCATTTCCGGCCGCCCGGCCGGAAGCGGTAGTTAAATGCCGCTGTCTGCGTTTGACAGCGGCATTTAACTAGTTAATAGGTGCGGGCAGATCGCGATTCTGCCCGCGCCTATTACGGGCACATGTCAGCTGTTCAAAACAGCTGACATGTCCCGGCTTTGGTGCGGGCTCACCGCGGAGCCCTGCATCAAAGCAGGGGAGCCGGCATCGGAAGGTATAGTACGTCCGATGCCGGTAAGGGGTTAAGCTGCTCCACCAATCGCCAAGGTATACCCATAATAGAGCAGTCCTATCTAATGTATATAATCCCTATCTGATGTATTAAAAACCTGATCATCTGTATAGTACCTGTATAAGCAGGGTTCAGAGAGAAATTATCCATGTGGACATCCAGAGTGGAACAGCTTCTATGGAAATGGCCCACAGAGGAGTGGTGGACTCCCCAGTCTTGTAGAAACAAGAGAACAATTATAGAACCAAAAAACACATGGGTTACTTGCACAGTAAACAAGTCTGTAGAAACCTGTTCACACCACCAAGAAACCTGAAGACACAAAAAGAGCACAGCGAGGTCAAAAATACTCTGTTGTAAAGAAGTCACAGTAAATGAGCAAGTGCTAGTCAACAAATGAAAAAAATACAGGGTATTTAGTTAATACTTTTGTTCTGTCCTCACTAGCTGAGGCAGGCTCATACGTAGCTATACAGTCAGCTAAACCGCTATACCGGGGTCCAATAAGGAGACTGTGGTTGAGTCTGTGCTTTATTAAACGTAGTGGTATATTGATGCGGTGAAACTGTGAACAATGATATAAATAGAATCAGTGCATGGTATAGAACAGATACATACTACACATGAGGTACATTATGCATAACATTTAGGAAGCTAGTAACTGAACTGGGAGTACAACTGGCTAGGCTAGGCTAATATGGAGCAGAAATATCTATAGGAAGCATAAAGACATACCGGCAATGCAATCGCAAGGGGGATGAAGTGAAGCGTCTTTCCTTGAAGGCAGACTGATGAAAGTGAAAGGAAAAATGGAGGGAAATGGAGGCTGAGCTACCATAATGCATTGCAAAGGAGGAGGAGAATCAGACATGGATAATACAAAAACAAGATTGAACTGCCAACATAACTCTGGCCGCTAGAGGGAGGCAAAGCATCACAGATGAATAAAGGCATGAATATATCAATACTGTATACTGAGGAAACTGCAATTATGCAAGCAAATAATCAGGGTAACAATATTAGATGGCGGAGACAGAACAACTTTTTTTGCAAAAAAAGTATATTAAGCTGCTCCACCAATCGCCAAGGTATACCCATAATAGAGCAGTCCTATCTAATGTATATAATCCCTATCTGATGTACTAAAAACCTGATCATCTGTATAGTACCTGTATAAGCAGGGTTCAGATAGAAAATATCCATGTGGACATCCAGAGTGGAACACTTTTGTTTTTTGTTTTTGTTTTTTTTAGTAACCAGCTTTGCAAAGATATCAATCGCCGGGCTAAGTGACAAGGGGGGGGGGTACTTCGTCGATCTGGCCACAGAAGATGGTGGAAACCTACTTACATTGGGACCCTCCTGTTCCTCCAGAAGGTCCTCAAGATTCTGAAGAGTCTCTCTCTCGATCTCAGACATGAACTCACAAGAATTTCTCTTGTGGTGCAATTTTCTAAGAAGTAATTTCTGGGAAAATGAATTCAAATCTTTTATAGCTGTAAAAAAAATCAAATGAATTAGTAGGTGCAAATGAAAACCCCTTCCCTAGTACCCTCAATTGAGTTTCAGTCAGAATATGGGGAGATAGATTTACTACCTGTAATCCCCCCTGAGACTTGGTGGTTCCTCCAGTATTTTTAGACTTGTCTGTCTTGTTGTACGTTTAAAAGTAGGTACATTTCCTGAGAGGCCACCTTGTGCTGATCCCCCAGGTACCGGTTCATCCTCACCAGATATATTAGATCTCCTAGATGTGGATCGAGACCTTGAATAGGATGAGTTTCTAGATCGTGGTCTCGAACGATTATAAACATTCCGCCATCTGTATACACGTTGTAATATTTTATCCTCCACATCTCTTTGAAACTTCTGCAGTGATGTCTCCGGCCACCTCGTACATATCTGCAGTGATGTCTCCGACCACCTCATACAGTCATAGCCAAAAGTATTGACACCCGTGCAATTCTGTCAGATAATACTCATTTTCTTCCTGAAAATTATTGCAAACCCAAATTATTTGGTATTATTATCTTCATTTAATTTGTCTTAAATGAAAAAACACGAAAAGAATTGTTCTAAAGCCAAATTGGATATAATTCCACACCAAACATAAAAAAGGGTGTGGAATTATACAACAGTATTGGTTTGTGTACGTGTTAATTCATAGTTTAGATGCCTTCAGTGTGAATGTACAATTTTCCTAGTTATGAAAATACAGAAAAATCTTTAAATGAGAAGGTGTGTCCAAACTTTTGGTCTGTACTGTATCTGAAGTGACGTCTCCGGACACCTCATACATATCTGCAGTGACGTCTCCGGCCACTCCATATGTATCTGCAGTGACGTCTCCTAGTCTCCTTACACCTCGTCCATATCTGACACCTCCGGCCACCTCATACGTATCTGCAGTGACGTCTCCTAGTCTCCTTACACCTCGTCCATATCTGACACCTCCGGCCACCTCGTACATATCTGCAGTGACGTCTCCGGCCACCTCGTACATATCTGCAGTGACGTCTCCGGCCACCTCGTACATATCTGCAGTGACCTCTCCGCAAGCGTCACGTGTATCTGCAGTGACGTCTCCGGCCACCACATACTTATCTGCAGTGACTTCTCCGGCCACTCCATATGTATCTGCAGTGATGTCTCCAGCCACCTCGTACATATCTGCAGTGATGTCTCCGGCCACCTCGTACATATCTGCAGTGACGTCTCCGGCCACCTCATACATACCTGCAGTGACGTCTCCGGACATCTCATATATATCTGCAGTGACGTCTCCTTCCACCTCATACATATCTGCAGTGACGTCTCCTTCCACCTCATTCATATCTGCAGTGACGTCTCCGGCCACCTCGCACATATCTGCAGTGACGTCTCCGGACATCTCATACATATCTGACATCTCCGGCCACCTCGTACATATCTGCAGTGACGTCTCCCGCCACCTCTTACATATCTGCAGTGACGTCTCCGGCCACCTCGTACATATCTGCAGTGACGTCTCCTTCCACCTCGTGCATATCTGCAGTGATGTCTCCTTCCACCTCGTACATATCTGCAGTGATGTCTCCTTCCACCTCGTACATATCTGCAGTGACGTCTCCGGCCACCTCATACATATCTGCAGTGACGTCTCCTTCCACCTCGTACATATCTGCAGTGACGTCTCCCGCCACCTCTTACATATCTGCAGTGACGTCTCCGGCCACCTCATACATATCTGCAGTGACGTCTCCCGCCACCTCTTACATATCTGCAGTGACGTCTCCGGCCACCTCATACATATCTGCAGTGACGTCTCCGGCCACCTCGTACATATCTGCAGTGACGTCTCCGGCCACCTCATACATATCTGCAGTGACGTCTCCCGCCTCATACATATCTGCAGTGACGTCTCCTTCCACCTCGTACATATCTGCAGTGACGTCTCCGGCCACCTCGTACATATCTGCAGTGACGTCTCCGGCCATCTCATACATATCTGGAGTGACGTCTCCCGCCACCTCTTACATATCTGCAGTGACGTCTCCTTCCACCTCATACATATCTGCAGTGACGTCTCCGACCACCTAGTACATATCTGCAGTGACGTCTCCTTCCACCTCTTACATATCTGCAGTGACGTCTCCGGCCACCTCGTACATATCTGCAGTGATGTCTCCTTCCACCTCGTACATATCTGCAGTGACGTCTCCTTCCACCTCGTACATATCTGCAGTGACCTCTCCGGCCACCTCGTACATATCTGCAGTGACGTCTCCTTCCACCTCGTACATATCTGCAGTGATGTCTCCTTCCACCTCGTACATATCTGCAGTGACGTCTCCTTCCACCTCGTACATATCTGCAGTGACGTCTCCGGCCACCTCGTACATATCTGCAGTGACGTCTCCTTCCACCTCGTACATATCTGCAGTGATGTCTCCTTCCACCTCATTCATATCTGCAGTGACGTCTCCGGCCACCTCGCACATATCTGCAGTGACGTCTCCGGACATCTCATACATATCTGACATCTCCGGCCACCTCGTACATATCTGCAGTGACGTCTCCCGCCACCTCTTACATATCTGCAGTGACGTCTCCGGCCACCTCGTACATATCTGCAGTGACGTCTCCGGCCACCTTCTACATATCTGCAGTGACATCTCCGGCCACCTCATACATATCTGCAGTGACGTCTCCCACCACCTCTTACATATCTGCAGTGACGTCTCCCGCCTCATACATATCTGCAGTGACGTCTCCTTCCACCTCGTACATATCTGCAGTGACGTCTCCGGCCACCTCGTACATATCTGCAATGACGTCTCCGGCCACCTCATACATATCTGCAGTGACGTCTCCCGCCTCATACATATCTGCAGTGACGTCTCCTTCCACCTCGTACATATCTGCAGTGATGTCTCCGGCCACCTCGTACATATCTGCAGTGACGTCTCCGGCCATCTCATACATATCTGCAGTGACGTCTCCCGCCACCTCTTACATATCTGCAGTGACGTCTCCGGCCACCTCGTACATATCTGCAGTGACGTCTCCTTCCACCTCGTACATATCTGCAGTGATGTCTCCTTCCACCTCATTCATATCTGCAGTGACGTCTCCGGCCACCTCGTACATATCTGCAGTGACGTCTCCTTCCACCTCGTACATGTCTGCAGTGATGTCTCCTTCCACCTCATTCATATCTGCAGTGACGTCTCCGGCCACCTCGCACATATCTGCAGTGACGTCTCCGGACATCTCATACATATCTGACATCTCCGGCCACCTCGTACATATCTGCAGTGACGTCTCCCGCCACCTCTTACATATCTGCAGTGACGTCTCCGGCCACCTCGTACATATCTGCAGTGACGTCTCCGGCCACCTTCTACATATCTGCAGTGACATCTCCGGCCACCTCATACATATCTGCAGTGACGTCTCCCACCACCTCTTACATATCTGCAGTGACGTCTCCCGCCTCATACATATCTGCAGTGACGTCTCCTTCCACCTCGTACATATCTGCAGTGACGTCTCCCGCCACCTCTTACATATCTGCAGTGACGTCTCCGGCCACCTCATACATATCTGCAGTGATGTCTCCCGCCACCTCTTACATATCTGCAGTGACGTCTCCGGCCACCTCATACATATCTGCAGTGACGTCTCCGGCCACCTCGTACATATCTGCAGTGACGTCTCCGGCCACCTCATACATATCTGCAGTGACGTCTCCCGCCTCATACATATCTGCAGTGACGTCTCCTTCCACCTCGTACATATCTGCAGTGACGTCTCCGGCCACCTCGTACATATCTGCAGTGACGTCTCCGGCCATCTCATACATATCTGGAGTGACGTCTCCCGCCACCTCTTACATATCTGCAGTGACGTCTCCGGCCACCTCATACATATCTGCAGTGACGTCTCCTTCCACCTCATACATATCTGCAGTGACGTCTCCGGCCACCTAGTACATATCTGCAGTGACGTCTCTTTCCACCTCTTACATATCTGCAGTGACGTCTCCGGCCACCTCGTACATATCTGCAGTGATGTCTCCTTCCACCTCGTACATATCTGCAGTGACGTCTCCTTCCACCTCGTACATATCTGCAGTGACCTCTCCGGCCACCTCGTACATATCTGCAGTGACGTCTCCTTCCACCTCGTACATATCTGCAGTGAAGTCTCCGGCCACCTCGTACATATCTGCAGTGACGTCTCCTTCCACCTCGTACATATCTGCAGTGATGTCTCCTTCCACCTCGTACATATCTGCAGTGACGTCTCCTTCCACCTCGTACATATCTGCAGTGACGTCTCCGGCCACCTCGTACATATCTGCAGTGACGTCTCCTTCCACCTCGTACATATCTGCAGTGATGTCTCCTTCCACCTCGTACATATCTGCAGTGATGTCTCCTTCCACCTCGTACATATCTGCAGTGACGTCTCCGGCCACCTCATACATATCTGCAGTGACGTCTCCTTCCACCTCGTACATATCTGCAGTGACCTCTCCCGCCACCTCTTACATATCTGCAGTGACGTCTCCGGCCACCTCATACATATCTGCAGTGACGTCTCCCGCCACCTCTTACATATCTGCAGTGACGTCTCCGGCCACCTCATACATATCTGCAGTGACGTCTCCGGCCACCTCGTACATATCTGCAGTGACGTCTCCGGCCACCTCATACATATCTGCAGTGACGTCTCCCACCTCATACATATCTGCAGTGACGTCTCCTTCCACCTCGTACATATCTGCAGTGACGTCTCCGGCCACCTCGTACATATCTGCAGTGACGTCTCCGGCCATCTCATACATATCTGGAGTGACGTCTCCCGCCACCTCTTACATACAGTGGGGCAAAAAAGTATTTAGTCAGTCAGCAATAGTGCAAGTTCCACCACTTAAAAAGATGAGAGGCGTCTGTAATTTACATCATAGGTAGACCTCAACTATGGGAGACAAACTGAGAAAAAAAAATCCAGAAAATCACATTGTCTGTTTTTTTATCATTTTATTTGCATATTATGGTGGAAAATAAGTATTTGGTCAGAAACAAACAATCAAGATTTCTGGCTCTCACAGACCTGTAACTTCTTTTTTAAGAGTCTCCTCTTTCCTCCACTCATTACCTGTAGTAATGGCACCTGTTTAAACTTGTTATCAGTATAAAAAGACACCTGTGCACACCCTCAAACAGTCTGACTCCAAACTCCACTATGGTGAATACCAAAGAGCTGTCAAAGGACACCAGAAACAAAATTGTAGCCCTGCACCAGGCTGGGAAGACTGAATCTGCAATAGCCAACCAGCTTGGAGTGAAGAAATCATCAGTGGAAGCAATAATTAGAAAATGGAAGACATACAAGACCACTGATAATCTCCCTCGATCTGGGGCTCCACGCAAAATCCCACCCCGTGGGGTCAGAATGATCACGAGAACGGTGAGCAAAAATCCCAGAACCAAACGGGGGGACCTAGTGAATGAACTGCAGAGAGCTGGGACCAATGTAACAAGGCCTACCATAAGTAACACACTACGCCACCATGGACTCAGATCCTGCAGTGCCAGACGTGTCCCACTGCTTAAGCCAGTACATGTCCGGGCCCGTCTGAAGTTTGCTAGAGAGCATTTGGATGATCCAGAGGAGTTTTGGGAGAATGTCCTATGGTCTGATGAAACCAAACTGGAACTGTTTGGTAGAAACACAACTTGTCGTGTTTGGAGGAAAAAGAATACTGAGTTGCATCCATCAAACACCATACCTACTGTAAAGCATGGTGGTGGAAACATCATGCTTTGGGGCTGTTTCTCTGCAAAGGGGCCAGGACGACTGATCCGGGTACATGAAAGAATGAATGGGGCCATATATCGTGAGATTTTGAGTGCAAACCTTCTTCCATCAGCAAGGGCATTGAAGATGAAACGTGGCTGGGTCTTTCAACATGACAATGATCCAAAGCACACCGCCAGGGCAACGAAGGAGTGGCTTCGTAAGAAGCATTTCAAGGTCCTGGAGTGGCCTAGCCAGTCTCCAGATCTCAACCCTATAGAAAACCTTTGGAGGGAGTTGAAAGTCCGTGTTGCCAAGCGAAAAGCCAAAAACATCACTGCTCTAGAGGAGATCTGCATGGAGGAGTGGGCCAACATACCCACAACAGTGTGTGTCAACCTTGTGAAGACTTACAGAAAACGTTTGACCTCTGTCATTGCCAACAAAGGATATATTACAAAGTATTGAGATGAAATTTTGTTTCTGACCAAATACTTATTTTCCACCATAATATGCAAATAAAATGTTAAAAAAACAGACAATGTGATTTTCTGGATTTTTTTTTCTCAGTTTGTCTCCCATAGTTGAGGTCTACCTATGATGTAAATGACAGACGCCTCTCATCTTTTTAAGTGGTGGAACTTGCACTATTGCTGACTGACTAAATACTTTTTTGCCCCACTGTATCTGCAGTGACGTCTCCGGCCACCTCATACATATCTGCAGTGACGTCTCCTTCCACCTCATACATATCTGCAGTGACGTCTCCGGCCACCTAGTACATATCTGCAGTGACGTCTCCTTCCACCTCTTACATATCTGCAGTGACGTCTCCGGCCACCTCATACATATCTGCAGTGACGTCTCCTTCCACCTCGTACATATCTGCAGTGACGTCTCCCGCCACCTCTTACATATCTGCAGTGACGTCTCCGGCCACCTCATACATATCTGCAGTGACGTCTCCCGCCACCTCTTACATATCTGCAGTGACGTCTCCGGCCACCTCATACATATCTGCAGTGACGTCTCCGGCCACCTCGTACATATCTGCAGTGACGTCTCCGGCCACCTCATACATATCTGCAGTGACGTCTCCCGCCTCATACATATCTGCAGTGACGTCTCCTTCCACCTCGTACATATCTGCAGTGACGTCTCCGGCCACCTCGTACATATCTGCAGTGACGTCTCCGGCCATCTCATACATATCTGGAGTGACGTCTCCCGCCACCTCTTACATATCTGCAGTGACGTCTCCGGCCACCTCATACATATCTGCAGTGACGTCTCCTTCCACCTCATACATATCTGCAGTGACGTCTCCGGCCACCTAGTACATATCTGCAGTGACGTCTCCTTCCACCTCTTACATATCTGCAGTGACGTCTCCGGCCACCTCGTACATATCTGCAGTGATGTCTCCTTCCACCTCGTACATATCTGCAGTGACGTCTCCTTCCACCTCGTACATATCTGCAGTGACCTCTCCGGCCACCTCGTACATATCTGCAGTGACGTCTCCTTCCACCTCGTACATATCTGCAGTGATGTCTCCTTCCACCTCGTACATATCTGCAGTGACGTCTCCTTCCACCTCGTACATATCTGCAGTGACGTCTCCGGCCACCTCGTACATATCTGCAGTGACGTCTCCTTCCACCTCGTACATATCTGCAGTGATGTCTCCTTCCACCTCATTCATATCTGCAGTGACGTCTCCGGCCACCTCGCACATATCTGCAGTGACGTCTCCGGACATCTCATACATATCTGACATCTCCGGCCACCTCGTACATATCTGCAGTGACGTCTCCCGCCACCTCTTACATATCTGCAGTGACGTCTCCGGCCACCTCGTACATATCTGCAGTGACGTCTCCGGCCACCTTCTACATATCTGCAGTGACATCTCCGGCCACCTCATACATATCTGCAGTGACGTCTCCAACCACCTCTTACATATCTGCAGTGACGTCTCCCGCCTCATACATATCTGCAGTGACGTCTCCTTCCACCTCGTACATATCTGCAGTGACGTCTCCGGCCACCTCGTACATATCTGCAGTGACGTCTCCGGCCACCTCATACATATCTGCAGTGACGTCTCCCGCCTCATACATATCTGCAGTGACGTCTCCTTCCACCTCGTACATATCTGCAGTGACGTCTCCGGCCACCTCGTACATATCTGCAGAGACGTCTCCGGCCATCTCATACATATCTGCAGTGACGTCTCCCGCCACCTCTTACATATCTGCAGTGACGTCTCCGGCCACCTCGTACATATCTGCAGTGACGTCTCCTTCCACCTCGTACATATCTGCAGTGATGTCTCCTTCCACCTCATTCATATCTGCAGTGACGTCTCCGGCCACCTCGTACATACCTGCAGTGACGTCTCCTTCCACCTCGTACATATCTGCAGTGATGTCTCCTTCCACCTCATTCATATCTGCAGTGACGTCTCCGGCCACCTCGCACATATCTGCAGTGACGTCTCCGGACATCTCATACATATCTGACATCTCCGGCCACCTCGTACATATCTGCAGTGACGTCTCCCGCCACCTCTTACATATCTGCAGTGTTGTCTCCGGCCACCTCGTACATATCTGCAGTGACGTCTCCGGCCACCTTCTACATATCTGCAGTGACATCTCCGGCCACCTCATACATATCTGCAGTGACGTCTCCCACCACCTCTTACATATCTGCAGTGACGTCTCCCGCCTCATACATATCTGCAGTGACGTCTCCTTCCACCTCGTACATATCTGCAGTGACGTCTCCTTCCACCTCGTACATATCTGCAGTGATGTCTCCTTCCACCTCGTACATATCTGCAGTGACGTCTCCCGCCACCTCTTACATATCTGCAGTGACGTCTCCGGCCACCTCGTACATATCTGCAGTGACGTCTCCGGCCACCTTCTACATATCTGCAGTGACATCTCCGGCCACCTCATACATATCTGCAGTGACGTCTCCCACCACCTCTTACATATCTGCAGTGACGTCTCCTTCCACCTCATACATATCTGCAGTGACGTCTCCCGCCTCATACATATCTGCAGTGACGTCTCGTTCCACCTCATACATATCTGCAGTGACGTCTCCCGCCTCATACATATCTGCAGTGACGTCTCCGGCCACCTCGTACATATCTGCAGTGACGTCTCCGGCCATCTCATACATATCTGCAGTGACGTCTCCCGCCACCTCTTACATATCTGCAGTGACGTCTCCGGCCACCTCGTACATATCTGCAGTGACGTCTCCTTCCACCTCGTACATATCTGCAGTGATGTCTCCTTCCACCTCATTCATATCTGCAGTGACGTCTACGGCCACCTCGCACATATCTGCAGTGACGTCTCCGGACATCTCATACATATCTGTCATGTCCGGCCACCTCGTACATATCTGCAGTGACGTCTCCCGCCACTTCTTACATATCTGCAGTGACGTCTCCGGCCACCTCGTACATATCTGCAGTGACGTCTCCGGCCACCTTCTACATATCTGCAGTGACATCTCCGGCCACCTCATACATATCTGCAGTGACGTCTCCCACCACCTCTTACATATCTGCAGTGACGTCTCCCGCCTCATACATATCTGCAGTGACGTCTCCTTCCACCTCGTACATATCTGCAGTGACGTCTCCGGCCACCTCGTACATATCTGCAGTGACGTCTCCGGCCACCTCATACATATCTGCAGTGACGTCTCCCGCCTCATACATATCTGCAGTGACGTCTCCTTCCACCTCGTACATATCTGCAGTGACGTCTCCGGCCACCTCGTACATATCTGCAGTGACGTCTCCGGCCATCTCATACATATCTGCAGTGACGTCTCCCGCCACCTCTTACATATCTGCAGTGACGTCTCCGGCCACCTCATACATATCTGCAGTGACGTCTCCTTCCACCTCATACATATCTGCAGTGATGTCTCCGGCCACCTCATACATATCTGCAGTGACGTCTCCTTCCACCTCGTACATATCTGCAGTGATGTCTCCTTCCACCTCGTACATATCTGCAGTGACGTCTCCTTCCACCTCCTACATATCTGCAGTGAAGTCTCCGGCCACCTCGTACATATCTGCAGTGACGTCTCCTTCCACCTCGTACATATCTGCAGTGATGTCTCCTTCCACCTCGTACATATCTGCAGTGACGTCTCCTTCCACCTCGTACATATCTGCAGTGACGTCTCCGGCCACCTCGTACATATCTGCAGTGACGTCTCCTTCCACCTCGTACATATCTGCAGTGATGTCTCCTTCCACCTCGTACATATCTGCAGTGATGTCTCTTTCCACCTCGTACGTATCTGCAGTGACGTCTCCGGCCACCTCATACATATCTGCAGTGACGTCTCCTTCCACCTCGTACATATCTGCAGTGACGTCTCCCACCACCTCTTACATATCTGCAGTGACGTCTCCGGCCACCTCATACATATCTGCAGTGATGTCTCCCGCCACCTCTTACATATCTGCAGTGACGTCTCCGGCCACCTCATACATATCTGCAGTGACGTCTCCGGCCACCTCGTACATATCTGCAGTGACGTCTCCGGCCACCTCATACATATCTGCAGTGACGTCTCCCGCCTCATATCTGCAGTGACGTCTCCTTCCACCTCGTACATATCTGCAGTGACGTCTCCGGCCACCTCGTACATATCTGCAGTAACGTCTCCAGCCATCTCATACATATCTGCAGTGACGTCTCCCGCCACCTCTTACATATCTGCAGTGACATCTCCGGCCACCTCATACATATCTGCAGTGACGTCTCCTTCCACCTCATACATATCTGCAGTGACGTCTCCGGCCACCTCGTACATATCTGCAGTGACGTCTCCTTCCACTTCGTACATATCTGCAGTGACGTCTCCGGCCACCTCGTACATATCTGCAGTGATGTCTCCTTCCACCTCGTACATATCTGCAGTGACGTCTCCTTCCACCTCGTACATATCTGCAGTGACGTCTCCTTCCACCTCGTACATATCTGCAGTGACGTCTCCTTCCACCTCATACATATCTGCAGTGACGTCTCCGGCCACCTCGTACATATCTGCAGTGATGTCTCCTTCTACCTCGTACATATCTGCAGTGACGTCTCCTTCCACCTCGTACATATCTGCAGTGATGTCTCCTTCCACCTCGTACATATCTGCAGTGACGTCTCCTTCCACCTCGTACATATCTGCAGTGACGTCTCCGGCCACCTCGTACATATCTGCAGTGACGTCTCCTTCCACCTCGTACATATCTGCAGTGACATCTCCTTCCACCTCTTACATATCTGCAGTGACGTCTCCGGCCACCTCGTACATATCTGCAGTGACGTCTCCTTCCACCTCGTACATATCTGCAGTGACGTCTCCTTCCACCTCGTACATATCTGCAGTGATGTCTCCTTCCACCTCGTACATATCTGCAGTGACGTCTCCTTCCACCTCGTACATATCTGCAGTGACGTCTCCGGCCACCTCATACATATCTGCAGTGACGTCTCCTTCCACCTCATACATATCTGCAGTGACGTCTCCCGCCACCTCTTACATATCTGCAGTGACGTCTCCGGCCACCTCATATACGATGTCTCCGGCCACCTCGTACGTATCTGCAGTGACGTCTCCTTCCACCTCATACATATTTGCAGTGACGTCTCCGGCCACCTCATATACGATGTCTCCGGCCACCTCATATACGATGTCTCCGGCCACCTCATATACGATGCCTCCGGCCACCTCATATACGATGTCTCCGACCACCTCGTACGTATCTGCAGTGACGTCTCCTTCCACCTCATACATATTTGCAGTGACGTCTCCGGCCACCTCATATACGATGTCTCCGGCCACCTCATATACGATGTCTCCGGCCACCTCATATACGATGTCTCCGGCCACCTCATATACGATGCCTCCGGCCACCTCATATACGATGCCTCCGGCCACCTCATATACGATGCCTCCGGCCACCTCATATACGATGCCTCCGGCCATCTCATATACGATGCCTCCGGCCACCTCATATACGATGCCTCCGGCCACCTCATATACGATGCCTCCGGCCACCTCATATACGATGTCTCCGGCCACCTCATATACGATGTCTCCGGCCACCTCATATACGATGTCTCCGGCCACCTCGTACGTATCTGCAGTGACGTCTCCTTCCACCTCATACATATTTGCAGTGACGTCTCCGGCCACCTCATATACGATGCCTCCGGCCACCTCATATACGATGCCTCCGGCCACCTCATATACGATGCCTCCGGCCACCTCATATACGATGTCTCCGGCCACCTCATATACGATGTCTCCGGCCACCTCATATACGATGTCTCCGGCCACCTCGTACGTATCTGCAGTGACGTCTCCTTCCACCTCATACATATTTGCAGTGACGTCTCCGGCCACCTCACATACGATGCCTCCGGCCACCTCATATACGATGCCTCCGGCCACCTCATATACGATGTCTCCGGCCACCTCATATACGATGCCTCCGGCCACCTCAAATACGATGCCTCCGGCCACCTCATATACGATGCCTCCGGCCACCTCATATACGATGCCTCCGGCCACCTCATATACGATGTCTCCGGCCACCTCATATACGATGTCTCCGGCCACCTCATATACGATGTCTCCGGCCACCTCGTACGTATCTGCAGTGACGTCTCCTTCCACCTCATACATATTTGCAGTGACGTCTCCGGCCACCTCATATACGATGTCTCCGGCCACCTCATATACGATGTCTCCGGCCACCTCATATACGATGTCTCCGGCCACCTCATATACGATGCCTCCGGCCACCTCATATACGATGTCTCCGACCACCTCGTACGTATCTGCAGTGACGTCTCCTTCCACCTCGTACATATTTGCAGTGACGTCTCCGGCCACCTCATATACGATGTCTCCGGCCACCTCATATACGATGTCTCCGGCCACCTCATATACGATGTCTCCGGCCACCTCATATACGATGCCTCCGGCCACCTCATATACGATGTCTCCGACCACCTCGTACGTATCTGCAGTGACGTCTCCTTCCACCTCATACATATTTGCAGTGACGTCTCCGGCCACCTCATATACGATGTCTCCGGCCACCTCATATACGATGTCTCCGGCCACCTCATATACGATGTCTCCGGCCACCTCATATACGATGCCTCCGGCCACCTCATATACGATGCCTCCGGCCACCTCATATACGATGCCTCCGGCCACCTCATATACGATGCCTCCGGCCACCTCATATACGATGCCTCCGGCCACCTCATATACGATGCCTCCGGCCACCTCATATACGATGCCTCCGGCCACCTCATATACGATGTCTCCGGCCACCTCATATACGATGTCTCCGGCCACCTCATATACGATGTCTCCGGCCACCTCGTACGTATCTGCAGTGACGTCTCCTTCCACCTCATACATATTTGCAGTGACGTCTCCGGCCACCTCATATACGATGCCTCCGGCCACCTCATATACGATGCCTCCGGCCACCTCATATACGATGTCTCCGGCCACCTCATATACGATGCCTCCGGCCACCTCATATACGATGCCTCCGGCCACCTCATATACGATGTCTCCGGCCACCTCATATACGATGCCTCCGGCCACCTCATATACGATGCCTCCGGCCACCTCATATACGATGCCTCCGGCCACCTCATATACGATGCCTCCGGCCACCTCATATACGATGCCTCCGGCCACCTCATATACGATGTCTGCGGCCACCTCATATACGATGCCTCCGGCCACCTCATATACGATGCCTCCGGCCACCTCATATACGATGCCTCCGGCCACCTCATATACGATGCCTCCGGCCACCTCATATACGATGTCTGCGGCCACCTCATATACGATGCCTCCGGCCACCTCATATACGATGCCTCCGGCCACCTCATATACGATGTCTCCGGCCACCTCATATACGATGTCTCCGGCCACCTCATATACGATGTCTCCGGCCACCTCATATACGATGTCTCCGGCCACCTCATATACGATGTCTCCGGCCACCTCATATACGATGCCTCCGGCCACCTCATATACGATGTCTCCGACCACCTCGTACGTATCTGCAGTGACGTCTCCTTCCACCTCATACATATTTGCAGTGACGTCTCCGGCCACCTCATATACGATGTCTCCGGCCACCTCATATACGATGTCTCCGGCCACCTCATATACGATGTCTCCGGCCACCTCATATACGATGCCTCCGGCCACCTCATATACGATGCCTCCGGCCACCTCATATACGATGCCTCCGGCCACCTCATATACGATGCCTCCGGCCACCTCATATACGATGCCTCCGGCCACCTCATATACGATGCCTCCGGCCACCTCATATACGATGCCTCCGGCCACCTCATATACGATGTCTCCGGCCACCTCATATACGATGTCTCCGGCCACCTCATATACGATGTCTCCGGCCACCTCGTACGTATCTGCAGTGACGTCTCCTTCCACCTCATACATATTTGCAGTGACGTCTCCGGCCACCTCATATACGATGCCTCCGGCCACCTCATATACGATGCCTCCGGCCACCTCATATACGATGTCTCCGGCCACCTCATATACGATGCCTCCGGCCACCTCATATACGATGCCTCCGGCCACCTCATATACGATGTCTCCGGCCACCTCATATACGATGCCTCCGGCCACCTCATATACGATGCCTCCGGCCACCTCATATACGATGCCTCCGGCCACCTCATATACGATGCCTCCGGCCACCTCATATACGATGCCTCCGGCCACCTCATATACGATGTCTGCGGCCACCTCATATACGATGCCTCCGGCCACCTCATATACGATGCCTCCGGCCACCTCATATACGATGCCTCCGGCCACCTCATATACGATGCCTCCGGCCACCTCATATACGATGTCTGCGGCCACCTCATATACGATGCCTCCGGCCACCTCATATACGATGCCTCCGGCCACCTCATATACGATGTCTCCGGCCACCTCATATACGATGTCTCCGGCCACCTCATATACGATGTCTCCGGCCACCTCGTACGTATCTGCAGTGACGTCTCCTTCCACCTCATACATATTTGCAGTGACGTCTCCGGCCACCTCATATACGATGCCTCCGGCCACCTCATATACGATGCCTCCGGCCACCTCATATACGATGTCTCCGGCCACCTCATATACGATGCCTCCGGCCACCTCATATACGATGCCTCCGGCCACCTCATATACGATGCCTCCGGCCACCTCATATACGATGCCTCCGGCCACCTCATATACGATGCCTCCGGCCACCTCATATACGATGCCTCCGGCCACCTCATATACGATGCCTCCGGCCACCTCATATACGATGCCTCCGGCCACCTCATATACGATGCCTCCGGCCACCTCATATACGATGCCTGCGGCCACCTCATATACGATGCCTCCGGCCACCTCATATACGATGCCTGCGGCCACCTCATATACGATGTCTCCGGCCACCTCATATACGATGCCTCCGGCCACCTCATATACGATGCCTCCGGCCACCTCATATACGATGTCTCCGGCCACCTCATATACGATGCCTCCGGCCACCTCATATACGATGCCTCCGGCCACCTCATATACGATGTCTCCGGCCACCTCATATACGATGCCTCCGGCCACCTCATATACGATGCCTCCGGCCACCTCATATACGATGTCTCCGGCCACCTCATATACGATGTCTCCGGCCACCTCATATACGATGTCTCCGGCCACCTCATATACGATGTCTCCGGCCACCTCATATACGATGTCTCCGGCCACCTCATATACGATGCCTCCGGCCACCTCATATACGATGCCTCCGGCCACCTCATATACGATGCCTCCGGCCACCTCATATACGATGCCTCCGGCCACCTCATATACGATGCCTGCGGCCACCTCATATACGATGCCTCCGGCCACCTCATATACGATGTCTGCGGCCACCTCATATACGATGTCTCCGGCCACCTCATATACGATGCCTCCGGCCACCTCATATACGATGCCTCCGGCCACCTCATATACGATGGCTCCGGCCACCTCATATACGATGCCTCCGGCCACCTCATATACGATGCCTCCGGCCACCTCATATACGATGCCTCCGGCCACCTCATATACGATGCCTCCGGCCACCTCATATACGATGCCTCCGGCCACCTCATATACGATGCCTCCGGCCACCTCATATACGATGTCTCCGGCCACCTCATATACGATGTCTCCGGCCACCTCATATACGATGTCTCCGGCCACCTCATATACGATGTCTCCGGCCACCTCATATACGATGCCTCCGGCCACCTCATATACGATGCCTCCGGCCACCTCATATACGATGCCTCCGGCCACCTCATATACGATGTCTCCGGCCACCTCATATACGATGTCTCCGGCCACCTCATATACGATGCCTCCGGCCACCTCATATACGATGGCTCCGGCCACCTCATATACGATGCCTCCGGCCACCTCATATACGATGCCTCCGGCCACCTCATATACGATGCCTCCGGCCACCTCATATACGATGCCTCCGGCCACCTCATATACGATGCCTCCGGCCACCTCATATACGATGCCTCCGGCCACCTCATATACGATGTCTCCGGCCACCTCATATACGATGTCTCCGGCCACCTCATATACGATGCCTCCGGCCACCTCATATACGATGGCTCCGGCCACCTCATATACGATGCCTCCGGCCACCTCATATACGATGCCTCCGGCCACCTCATATACGATGCCTCCGGCCACCTCATATACGATGCCTCCGGCCACCTCATATACGATGCCTCCGGCCACCTCATATACGATGTCTGCGGCCACCTCATATACGATGTCTCCGGCCACCTCATATACGATGCCTCCGGCCACCTCATATACGATGCCTCCGGCCACCTCATATACGATGGCTCCGGCCACCTCATATACGATGCCTCCGGCCACCTCATATACGATGCCTCCGGCCACCTCATATACGATGCCTCCGGCCACCTCATATACGATGCCTCCGGCCACCTCATATACGATGCCTCCGGCCACCTCATATACGATGCCTCCGGCCACCTCATATACGATGTCTCCGGCCACCTCATATACGATGTCTCCGGCCACCTCATATACGATGTCTCCGGCCACCTCATATACGATGTCTCCGGCCACCTCATATACGATGCCTCCGGCCACCTCATATACGATGCCTCCGGCCACCTCATATACGATGCCTCCGGCCACCTCATATACGATGTCTCCGGCCACCTCATATACGATGTCTCCGGCCACCTCATATACGATGCCTCCGGCCACCTCATATACGATGTCTCCGGCCACCTCATATACGATGCCTCCGGCCACCTCATATACGATGCCTCCGGCCACCTCATATACGATGTCTCCGGCCACCTCATATACGATGCCTCCGGCCACCTCATATACGATGTCTCCGGCCACCTCATATACGATGTCTCCGGCCACCTCATATACGATGTCTCCGGCCACCTCATATACGATGTCTCCGGCCACCTCATATACGATGTCTCCGGCCACCTCATATACGATGCCTCCGGCCACCTCATATACGATGCCTCCGGCCACCTCATATACGATGCCTCCGGCCACCTCATATACGATGTCTCCGGCCACCTCATATACGATGTCTGCGGCCACCTCATATACGATGCCTCCGGCCACCTCATATACGATGTCTGCGGCCACCTCATATACGATGTCTCCGGCCACCTCATATACGATGCCTCCGGCCACCTCATATACGATGCCTCCGGCCACCTCATATACGATGGCTCCGGCCACCTCATATACGATGCCTCCGGCCACCTCATATACGATGCCTCCGGCCACCTCATATACGATGTCTCCGGCCACCTCATATACGATGCCTCCGGCCACCTCATATACGATGCCTCCGGCCACCTCATATACGATGCCTCCGGCCACCTCATATACGATGCCTCCGGCCACCTCATATACGATGCCTCCGGCCACCTCATATACGATGTCTCCGGCCACCTCATATACGATGTCTCCGGCCACCTCATATACGATGCCTCCGGCCACCTCATATACGATGCCTCCGGCCACCTCATATACGATGCCTCCGGCCACCTCATATACGATGCCTCCGGCCACCTCATATACGATGTCTCCGGCCACCTCATATACGATGCCTCCGGCCACCTCATATACGATGTCTCCGGCCACCTCATATACGATGTCTCCGGCCACCTCATATACGATGTCTCCGGCCACCTCATATACGATGTCTCCGGCCACCTCATATACGATGTCTCCGGCCACCTCATATACGATGCCTCCGGCCACCTCATATACGATGCCTCCGGCCACCTCATATACGATGCCTCCGGCCACCTCATATACGATGTCTCCGGCCACCTCATATACGATGTCTCCGGCCACCTCATATACGATGCCTCCGGCCACCTCATATACGATGTCTCCGGCCACCTCATATACGATGTCTCCGGCCACCTCATATACGATGTCTCCGGCCACCTCATATACGATGCCTCCGGCCACCTCATATACGATGCCTCCGGCCACCTCATATACGATGTCTCCGGCCACCTCATATACGATGTCTCCGGCCACCTCATATACGATGCCTCCGGCCACCTCATATACGATGCCTCCGGCCACCTCATATACGATGTCTCCGGCCACCTCATATACGATGTCTCCGGCCACCTCATATACGATGTCTCCGGCCACCTCATATACGATGTCTCCGGCCACCTCATATACGATGCCTCCGGCCACCTCATATACGATGCCTCCGGCCACCTCATATACGATGTCTGCGGCCACCTCATATACGATGCCTCCGGCCACCTCATATACGATGCCTCCGGCCACCTCATATACGATGTCTCCGGCCACCTCATATACGATGTCTCCGGCCACCTCATATACGATGTCTCCGGCCACCTCGTACGTATCTGCAGTGACGTCTCCTTCCACCTCATACATATCTGCAGTGACGTCTCCGGCCACCTCATATACGATGCCTCCGGCCACCTCATATACGATGCCTCCGGCCACCTCATATACGATGTCTCCGGCCACCTCATATACGATGCCTCCGGCCACCTCATATACGATGCCTCCGGCCACCTCATATACGATGTCTCCGGCCACCTCATATACGATGCCTCCGGCCACCTCATATACGATGCCTCCGGCCACCTCATATACGATGCCTCCGGCCACCTCATATACGATGCCTCCGGCCACCTCATATACGATGCCTCCGGCCACCTCATATACGATGTCTGCGGCCACCTCATATACGATGCCTCCGGCCACCTCATATACGATGTCTGCGGCCACCTCATATACGATGCCTCCGGCCACCTCATATACGATGCCTCCGGCCACCTCATATACGATGTCTCCGGCCACCTCATATACGATGGCTCCGGCCACCTCATATACGATGCCTCCGGCCACCTCATATACGATGCCTCCGGCCACCTC
This sequence comes from Ranitomeya imitator, assembly GCF_032444005.1. Taxonomy (NCBI): domain Eukaryota; kingdom Metazoa; phylum Chordata; class Amphibia; order Anura; family Dendrobatidae; genus Ranitomeya; species Ranitomeya imitator. The sequence continues at coordinate 1,037,232,024 of NC_091282.1, forward strand.
ATATACGATGCCTCCGGCCACCTCATATACGATGCCTCCGGCCACCTCATATACGATGCCTCCGGCCACCTCATATACGATGCCTCCGGCCACCTCATATACGATGCCTCCGGCCACCTCATATACGATGCCTCCGGCCACCTCATATACGATGCCTCCGGCCACCTCATATACGATGTCTCCGGCCACCTCATATACGATGTCTCCGGCCACCTCATATACGATGTCTCCGGCCACCTCATATACGATGCCTCCGGCCACCTCATATACGATGCCTCCGGCCACCTCATATACGATGCCTCCGGCCACCTCATATACGATGTCTCCGGCCACCTCATATACGATGTCTCCGGCCACCTCATATACGATGCCTCCGGCCACCTCATATACGATGCCTCCGGCCACCTCATATACGATGCCTCCGGCCACCTCATATACGATGTCTCCGGCCACCTCATATACGATGTCTCCGGCCACCTCATATACGATGTCTCCGGCCACCTCATATACGATGTCTCCGGCCACCTCATATACGATGCCTCCGGCCACCTCATATACGATGCCTCCGGCCACCTCATATACGATGCCTCCGGCCACCTCATATACGATGCCTCCGGCCACCTCATATACGATGTCTCCGGCCACCTCATATACGATGTCTCCGGCCACCTCATATACGATGCCTCCGGCCACCTCATATACGATGTCTCCGGCCACCTCATATACGATGTCTCCGGCCACCTCATATACGATGTCTCCGGCCACCTCATATACGATGCCTCCGGCCACCTCATATACGATGCCTCCGGCCACCTCATATACGATGCCTCCGGCCACCTCATATACGATGTCTCCGGCCACCTCATATACGATGCCTCCGGCCACCTCATATACGATGCCTCCGGCCACCTCATATACGATGCCTCCGGCCACCTCATATACGATGCCTCCGGCCACCTCATATACGATGCCTCCGGCCACCTCATATACGATGCCTCCGGCCACCTCATATACGATGCCTCCGGCCACCTCATATACGATGCCTCCGGCCACCTCATATACGATGTCTGCGGCCACCTCATATACGATGCCTCCGGCCACCTCATATACGATGTCTGCGGCCACCTCATATACGATGCCTCCGGCCACCTCATATACGATGCCTCCGGCCACCTCATATACGATGTCTCCGGCCACCTCATATACGATGTCTCCGGCCACCTCATATACGATGTCTCCGGCCACCTCATATACGATGCCTCCGGCCACCTCATATACGATGCCTCCGGCCACCTCATATACGATGCCTCCGGCCACCTCATATACGATGCCTCCGGCCACCTCATATACGATGCCTCCGGCCACCTCATATACGATGCCTCCGGCCACCTCATATACGATGCCTCCGGCCACCTCATATACGATGTCTCCGGCCACCTCATATACGATGTCTCCGGCCACCTCATATACGATGTCTCCGGCCACCTCATATACGATGTCTCCGGCCACCTCATATACGATGTCTCCGGCCACCTCATATACGATGCCTCCGGCCACCTCATATACGATGCCTCCGGCCACCTCATATACGATGCCTCCGGCCACCTCATATACGATGTCTCCGGCCACCTCATATACGATGTCTCCGGCCACCTCATATACGATGCCTCCGGCCACCTCATATACGATGCCTCCGGCCACCTCATATACGATGCCTCCGGCCACCTCATATACGATGTCTCCGGCCACCTCATATACGATGTCTCCGGCCACCTCATATACGATGTCTCCGGCCACCTCATATACGATGTCTCCGGCCACCTCATATACGATGCCTCCGGCCACCTCATATACGATGCCTCCGGCCACCTCATATACGATGCCTCCGGCCACCTCATATACGATGCCTCCGGCCACCTCATATACGATGTCTCCGGCCACCTCATATACGATGTCTCCGGCCACCTCATATACGATGCCTCCGGCCACCTCATATACGATGTCTCCGGCCACCTCATATACGATGTCTCCGGCCACCTCATATACGATGTCTCCGGCCACCTCATATACGATGCCTCCGGCCACCTCATATACGATGCCTCCGGCCACCTCATATACGATGTCTCCGGCCACCTCATATACGATGTCTCCGGCCACCTCATATACGATGCCTCCGGCCACCTCATATACGATGCCTCCGGCCACCTCATATACGATGTCTCCGGCCACCTCATATACGATGTCTCCGGCCACCTCATATACGATGTCTCCGGCCACCTCATATACGATGTCTCCGGCCACCTCATATACGATGCCTCCGGCCACCTCATATACGATGCCTCCGGCCACCTCATATACGATGTCTGCGGCCACCTCATATACGATGCCTCCGGCCACCTCATATACGATGCCTCCGGCCACCTCATATACGATGTCTCCGGCCACCTCATATACGATGTCTCCGGCCACCTCATATACGATGTCTCCGGCCACCTCGTACGTATCTGCAGTGACGTCTCCTTCCACCTCATACATATTTGCAGTGACGTCTCCGGCCACCTCATATACGATGCCTCCGGCCACCTCATATACGATGCCTCCGGCCACCTCATATACGATGTCTCCGGCCACCTCATATACGATGCCTCCGGCCACCTCATATACGATGCCTCCGGCCACCTCATATACGATGTCTCCGGCCACCTCATATACGATGCCTCCGGCCACCTCATATACGATGCCTCCGGCCACCTCATATACGATGCCTCCGGCCACCTCATATACGATGCCTCCGGCCACCTCATATACGATGCCTCCGGCCACCTCATATACGATGTCTGCGGCCACCTCATATACGATGCCTCCGGCCACCTCATATACGATGTCTGCGGCCACCTCATATACGATGTCTCCGGCCACCTCATATACGATGCCTCCGGCCACCTCATATACGATGTCTCCGGCCACCTCATATACGATGTCTCCGGCCACCTAATATACGATGCCTCCGGCCACCTCATATACGATGTCTCCGGCCACCTCATATACGATGTCTCCGGCCACCTCATATACGATGCCTCCGGCCACCTCATATACGATGTCTCCGGCCACCTCATATACGATGCCTCCGGCCACCTCATATACGATGTCTCCGGCCACCTCATATACGATGTCTCCGGCCACCTCATATACGATGTCTCCGGCCACCTCATATACGATGTCTCCGGCCACCTCATATACGATATCTCCGGCCACCTCATATACGATGCCTCCGGCCACCTCATATACGATGCCTCCGGCCACCTCATATACGATGCCTCCGGCCACCTCATATACGATGTCTCCGGCCACCTCATATACGATGTCTCCGGCCACCTCATATACGATGCCTCCGGCCACCTCATATACGATGCCTCCGGCCACCTCATATACGATGTCTCCGGCCACCTAATATACGATGCCTCCGGCCACCTCATATACGATGTCTCCGGCCACCTCATATACGATGTCTCCGGCCACCTCATATACGATGCCTCCGGCCACCTCATATACGATGTCTCCGGCCACCTCATATACGATGCCTCCGGCCACCTCATATACGATGTCTCCGGCCACCTCATATACGATGTCTCCGGCCACCTCATATACGATGTCTCCGGCCACCTCATATACGATGTCTCCGGCCACCTCATATACGATATCTCCGGCCACCTCATATACGATGCCTCCGGCCACCTCATATACGATGCCTCCGGCCACCTCATATACGATGCCTCCGGCCACCTCATATACGATGTCTCCGGCCACCTCATATACGATGTCTCCGGCCACCTCATATACGATGCCTCCGGCCACCTCATATACGATGCCTCCGGCCACCTCATATACGATGCCTCCGGCCACCTCATATACGATGTCTCCGGCCACCTCATATACGATGTCTCCGGCCACCTCATATACGATGTCTCTGGCCACCTCATATACGATGTCTCCGGCCACCTCATATACGATGTCTCCGGCCACCTCATATACGATGCCTCCGGCCACCTCATATACGATGCCTCCGGCCACCTCATATACGATGTCTCCAGCCACCTCATATACGATGCCTCCGGCCACCTCATATACGATGTCTCCGGCCACCTCATATACGATGCCTCCGGCCACCTCATATACGATGCCTCCGGCCACCTCATATACGATGTCTCCGGCCACCTCATATACGATGCCTCCGGCCACCTCGTACGTATCTGCAGTGACGTCTCCTTCCACCTCATACATATTTGCAGTGACGTCTCCGGCCACCTCATATACGATGTCTCCGGCCACCTCATATACGATGTCTCCGGCCACCTCATATACGATGTCTCCGGCCACCTCATATACGATGCCTCCGGCCACCTCATATACGATGTCTCCGACCACCTCGTACGTATCTGCAGTGACGTCTCCTTCCACCTCATACATATTTGCAGTGACGTCTCCGGCCACCTCATATACGATGTCTCCAGCCACCTCATATACGATGTCTGCGGCCACCTCATATACGATGCCTCCGGCCACCTCATATACGATGTCTCCGGCCACCTCATATACGATGTCTCCGGCCACCTCATATACGATGTCTCCGGCCACCTCATATACGATGTCTCCGGCCACCTCATATACGATGTCTCCGGCCACCTCATATACGATGTCTCCGGCCACCTCATATACGATGTCTCCGGCCACCTCATATACGATGTCTCCGGCCACCTCATATACGATGCCTCCGGCCACCTCATATACGATGTCTCCGGCCACCTCATATACGATGTCTCCGGCCACCTCATATACATAGTAACATAGTAACATAGTTAGTAAGGCCGAAAAAAGACATTTGTCCATCCAGTTCAGCCTATATTCCATCATAATAAATCCCCAGATCTACGTCCTTCTACAGAACCTAATAATTGTATGATACAATATTGTTCTGCTCCAGGAAGACATCCAGGCCTCTCTTGAACCCCTCGACTGAGTTCGCCATCACCACCTCCTCAGGCAAGCAATTCCAGATTCTCACTGCCCTAACAGTAAAGAATCCTCTTCTATGTTGGTGGAAAAACCTTCTCTCCTCCAGACGCAAAGAATGCCCCCTTGTGCCCGTCACCTTCCTTGGAATAAACAGATCCTCAGCGAGATATTTGTATTGTCCCCTTATATACTTATACATGGTTATTAGATCGCCCCTCAGTCGTCTTTTTTCTAGACTAAATAATCCTAATTTCGCTAATCTATCTGGGTATTGTAGTTCTCCCATCCCCTTTATTAATTTTGTTGCCCTCCTTTGTACTCTCTCTAGTTCCATTATATCCTTCCTGAGCACCGGTGCCCAAAACTGGACACAGTACTCCATGTGCGGTCTAACTAGGGATTTGTACAGAGGCAGTATAATGCTCTCATCATGTGTATCCAGACCTCTTTTAATGCACCCCATGATCCTGTTTGCCTTGGCAGCTGCTGCCTGGCACTGGCTGCTCCAGGTAAGTTTATCATTAACTAGGATCCCCAAGTCCTTCTCCCTGTCAGATTTACCCAGTGGTTTCCCGTTTAGTGTGTAATGGTGATATTGATTCCCTCTTCCCATGTGTATAACCTTACATTTATCATTGTTAAACCTCATCTGCCACCTTTCAGCCCAAGTTTCCAACTTATCCAGATCCATCTGTAGCAGAATACTATCTTCTCTTGTATTAACTGCTTTACATAGTTTTGTATCATCTGCAAATATCGATATTTTACTGTGTAAACCTTCTACCAGATCATTAATGAATATGTTGAAGAGAACAGGTCCCAATACTGACCCCTGCGGTACCCCACTGGTCACAGCGACCCAGTTAGAGACTATACCATTTATAACCACCCTCTGCTTTCTATCACTAAGCCAGTTACTAACCCATTTACACACATTTTCCCCCAGACCAAGCATTCTCATTTTGTGTACCAACCTCTTGTGCGGCACGGTATCAAACGCTTTGGAAAAATCGAGATATACCACGTCCAATGACTCACCGTGGTCCAGTCTATAGCTTACCTCTTCATAAAAACTGATTAGATTGGTTTGACAGGAGCGATTTCTCATAAACCCATGCTGATATGGAGTTAAACAGTTATTCTCATTGAGATAATCCAGAATAACATCCCTCAGAAACCCTTCAAATATTTTACCAACAATAGAGGTTAGACTTACTGGCCTATAATTTCCAGGTTCACTTTTAGAGCCCTTTTTGAATATTGGCACCACATTTGCTATGCGCCAGTCCTGCGGAACAGACCCTGTCGCTATAGAGTCACTAAAAATAAGAAATAATGGTTTATCTATTACATTACTTAGTTCTCTTAGTACTCGTGGGTGTATGCCATCCGGACCCGGAGATTTATCTATTTTAATCTTATTTAGCCGGTTTCGCACCTCTTCTTGGGTTAGATTGGTGACCCTTAATATAGGGTTTTCATTGTTTCTTGGGATTTCACCTAGCATTTCATTTTCCACCGTGAATACCGTGGAGAAGAAGGTGTTTAATATGTTAGCTTTTTCCTCGTCATCTACAACCATTCTTTCCACCACCTCATATACAACCACCTCATATACGATGCCTCCGGCCACCTCATATACGATGCCTCCGGCCACCTCATATACGATGCCTCCGGCCACCTCAGATACGATGCCTCCGGCCACCTCGTACGTATCTGCAGTGACGTCTCCGCAGTCCTGGCCCCTGACTGCAGCACTGAAGATACAGTGACGTCAGAAGACGAGGCTGTGCCGGCTTCTCCTCCAATCACCGGCCGGGGGAGTAGATGCTGCCACCGTGAGTGCCATCTGCATACGAGGAGGGCACATGCTGACCAGCCGCGGAGGCCCCGGGCTCGCCACTACTAGCAGCAGCTGGGTGTGTGCGGCAGTTGCCGCGGAGACAATGCCAGGCTGCCTGCCGTCGGTGTGAGGCTCGGTCATTGTCTGGTGGCGGACGCTGCGGAGGGCACTGATGGGGCAGTGACAGCGCTCCGCACTGGTCCGGGATGCCGCACAGCCCCGGGCACTGACATCACACTGCAGCTCCGTGTATTGTATCGCTATCGCCATGGCCAGCGCCAGGAGCATCGAGCTGGAGCATTTCGAGGAGCGGAAGAAAAAGCAGAGGCAATCCCGAAAAGGCGGCGGAGGTCCGGGCAGCAGCTCCGGGTCAGGAGCCCGGGGCAATGGACTGATCCCCAGCCCGGCGCACAGCGCGCACTGCAGCTTCTACCGCACCCGCACCCTGCAGGCGCTCAGCTCGGAGCGGAGGGCCAAGAAGGTGCGCTTCTACCGCAATGGGGACCGCTACTTCAAGGGGCTGCCGTACGCCGTGTCGGCCGAGCGATTCCGATCGTTAGATGCTCTGCTGATGGAGCTGACCCGATCCCTGAGCGACAATGTCAGCCTGCCGCAGGGGGTGCGCTGCATCTACACGCTGGATGGCACCAAGATCACCAGCCTGGACGAGCTGCAGGAAGGTAAGAGAGTAGTGGCTGGCAGCGATCCATTAGTATTCTGGGGCATAGTGTGAGTGACAGGCTGGGGAGGGGATGCCCATGATTGCACATCATCACCTGCCAGCCATCATCACAGGACACCACCAGGCATCAGCAATGGGCAGCACATCTGCTCTCTGGCATGTCTGCCCACCTCCATAACAGCCACTATGCATCTCATTGCTGGTCACAGCCACGACAGTGGCCCTCCGGTGATCACCAGCATGTCAGTGCCACTAAGAATAGCTAAGGAGCGGTACATGAATAGGTGGAGTGTTCCCGGCTATGGAGCACGCCGCCATACCAGCCAAGTCCGAAAACTTTTACTAATAAGTCACATGAATCGCAACCTACAAGCCAAGGCCACACAATGTGGTGGGCAATGGAAGTAAAGAGGTGGCGGTGGAGAGGCGTGATGGATGTGTGTGCTACATGAAGCCCATTCTTTTCTATAGAAATGCAGCACAGTGGCGCCATGACATTGAGAAATATCCCACTACCTTTAGGAAGTGTCGCTGGGAGGTCAGTACAAGGTCACGATGTTCCCCACAGACTGGTTTCCATTTGGAGAGCTGCTGGTGGTGGGAAACAATCACAAGTCTTCAGAATGACAAAAAATAGAGGCATATAAATATAGAGAGCGTCCCCGCCATGACACCCTTTATGTGCCAAAAGTATCATAGAGAGTCCCCGCCATGACACCCTTTATGTGCCAAAAGTATCATAGAGAGTCCCCGCCATGACACCCTTTATGTACCACAAGTATCATGGAGTGGGTCCCCACCATGACACCCTTTATGTACCACAAGTATCATAGAGAGTCCCCACCATGACACCCTTTATGTACCACAAGTATAGAGAGGGTCCCCACCATGATACCCTTTATGTACCACAAGTATCATAGAGAGTCCCCACCATGACACACTTTATGTACCACAAGTATAGAGAGGGTCCCCACCATGATACCCTTTATGTACCACAAGTATCATAGAGAGTCCCCACCATGACACACTTTATGTACCACAAGTATAGAGAGGGTCCCCACCATGATACCCTTTATGTACCACAAGTATCATGGAGTGGGTCCCCACCATGACACCCTTTATGTACCACAAGTATCATAGAGAGTCCCCACCATGACACCCTTTATGTACCACAAGTATAGAGAGGGTCCCCACCATGATACCCTTTATGTACCACAAGTATCATGGAGTGGGTCCCCACCATGATACCCTTTATGTACCACAAGTATAGAGAGAGTCCCCACCATGATACCCTTTATGTACCACAAGTATCATGGAGTGGGTCCCCACCATGACACCCTTTATGTACCACAAGTATCATGGAGTGGGTCCCCGCCATGACACCCTTTATGTACCACAAGTATAGAGAGAGTCCCCACCATGATACCCTTTATGTACCACAAGTATCATGGAGTGGGTCCCCACCATGACACCCTTTATGTACCACAAGTATCATAGAGAGTCCCCACCATGACACCCTTTATGTACCACAAGTATAGAGAGGGTCCCCACCATGATACCCTTTATGTACCACAAGTATCATGGAGTGGGTCCCCACCATGACACCCTTTATGTACCACAAGTATCATAGAGAGTCCCCACCATGACACCCTTTATGTACCACAAGTATAGAGAGGGTCCCCACCATGATACCCTTTATGTACCACAAGTATCATAGAGAGGGTCCCCACTATGACACCCTTTCTGTACCACAAGTATCATAGAGAGTCCCCACCATGACACCCTTTATGTACCACAAGTATAGAGAGGGTCCCCACCATGATACCCTTTATGTACCACAAGTATCATAGAGAGTCTCCACTATGACACCCTTTCTGTACCACAAGTATCATAGAGAGTCCCCACCATGATACCCTTTATGTACAAGTATCATAGGGTCCCCACCATGATGCCCTTTATGTGCCACAAGTATCATAGAGAGGGTCCCCACTATGACCCCCTTTATGTACCACAAGTATCATAGAGAGTCCCCACCATGATACCCTTTATGTACCACAAGTATATTAGAGAGGGTCCCCTGCTCATGACACCCTTTATGTATGACCAACATCATAGAGAGTCTCCCCCATGATTGACACCCTTTATGTATCAGCAACATCATAGAGAGGATCCCCCCTCATAGCATGATTTAGGCATCATAGTGAGGGTTCCCTGCTAATGTCACCCTTTATGTATGGCCAACATCATAGTGGGGATCCCCCCTCATAACACCCTTTATGTGCCACAAGCCTTATAGAGAAGGTCCCCCCATGACACCCATTATGTATCACAAACATCATAGAGAGGGTCCCCCCCATTAGACCCATTATGCACTACAAATATCACTGAGAGGGTTCCCTCACTGATGACACATTTTATGTGGTGAGCCACAACAGGGGGCACCTCAGGTGACCATCATCCATGACTATGATGGTCATTTTGAAAGGCTGCCATGTAATGCTAGTCACCTAGACCCAGTGAGTGACCAGCCGTGGCATTCCCTGGCAATGACGACTGACTGACGAGAGCAGAGACAGTGGAATTATCTTTCCTGCCATTATAAGCTCAATACAAAAACCAACAATTACTAGACATAAATGACCACACATACAGCACCACCGCCCTGCAAGTGCCACGGCATTCCTGAAGCACTGCAGCATGCCGGCCGGCTGGAGAGCTGCGTGTCCGGGATATGGTGCACAGCTGCTCCGTCCTCTGCATTCTTGTTTTACTATATAGGCTTTCCCAAACCACGTGACGTGGAAATCAATAACAGGAAAGCCATGGCTATGCTCTCTACTTGTTTATGCACCAAGAGGGATCCGCTGACATCACAGACAATTAGAGGAGTCTCCAGTGGATGGTGGAGATTAAACAAATCCATTTGTCAGTCTTAAGCACTAATTGGATACTGTACATTTGCTGTTTTCTGTCCCTTTTCATGGCTTCTGTATTTTTGGCAGTTAGGAACCAGAAATCTGGAACTTGTTTGCTTGGTCTTGTCTGGCTTCACAGGCGAAGCAGCAGCGTCTGTAATCCTGCAATCAGCAGGTGGTCCTGGATTCATCTGTCACCATTGCCTGCCGTTTGCGTCTCTGCGGTATCACTAATTTCTTACATCACTTAATCCTAAATCAGATATATAAAGTTTCCTTTGTGTTATTATTACTGGGAGACCATCAGTTATTTTATTTCAGTAAAGATTACTCTGTGAATATTCCTTAATTTTTCTGTCTTTACACAACAGAAACGTGATGTGTTATGTCATTAATGAGAATAGGGGTCCTATATGTAACACAATGCAATGAAGATTTTGTCAAGGATCCCATGCAAATTGGCATTTAAAGGGGTAATCCCATCTAAAAGATCCTAGCCCAATATCTAGTAGGTATAATAATAATTAGCAAATACCTCAAAATTAGAAATGTATAGTTTTTTTGTTTTGCTAAAGTCTCTTTCCTCATGTGCAGGCATTGCAGGACCATAGGTATCCATGGTTACAACCACTGCTATAGTAAAGGTACCGTCACACTAAGCGACGCTGCAGCGATACCGACAACGATGTCGATCGCTGCAGCGTCGCTGTTTGGTCGCTGGAGAGCTGTCACACAGACAGCTCTCCAGCGACCAACGATCTCGAGGTCCCCGGTAACCAGGGTAAACATCGGGTAACTAAGCGCAGGGCCGCGCTTAGTAACCCGATGTTTACCCTGGTTACCAGCGTAAAAGTAAAAAAAAAAAAAACACTTCATACTTACCTACCGCTGTCTGTCCCCGGCGCTCTGCTTCTCTGCACTCCTCCTGCACTGGCTGTGAGCGTCGGTCAGCCGGAAAGCAGAGCGGTGACGTCAGCCAGTGCAGGAGGAGTGCAGAGAAGCACAGCGCTGCAGGACAGACAGCGGAAGGTAAGTATGAAGTGTTTGTTTTTTTTTTACTTTTACGCTGGTAACCAGGGTAAACATCGGGTTACTAAGCGCGGCCCTGCGATGCGATGTTTATCCTGGTTACCAGTGGAGACATCGCTGGATCGGTGTCACACACGCCGATCCAGCGATGTCAGCGGGAGATCCAGCGACGAAATAAAGTTCTGGACTTTCTTCAGCGACCAACGATCTCCCAGCAGGGGCCTGATCGTTGGTCGCTGTCACACATAACGATTTCCTTAACGATATCGTTGCTACGTCACAAAAAGCAACGATATCGTTAACGATATCGTTAAGTGTGACGGTACCCTAACAGCTAGTTGCTAGTGGCCGTAACCATGGATACCTAAGGTCCTGCAATGCCTGCACATGAGGAAAGAAACATAGCGAATCAGAAAAACTATGCTACATTTCTAATTGGAGGTATTTTCTAATATTATTAATATCACACCTACTACATAATGGGATAGGATCTTGGAGATGGGAATACCCCTTTAACACTGTTGCCTTGTGATTTGTTGCATATAGCAAAGGATGAAATCGGCTGTGAAGATCTGCAAATTAATTGACATGATGTAAGATCCACACCGTATGTCAATTTCTCCTGCAGATTTATTTTTTCTACAATGTGTAAATGATACTGAGGAAAATTGCATCCATGTTTTACTGTTGCTGTGACCCCCTCTCCCCCTCTCCAGGCGTTTTTAACTAAAGGACATGGAGGTGGCGCCCAGAGGCCCTGAGTGAAGGCTGGGAGGCGTTTGTGTCAGGGGGGAAAAGACATGCCCCCCTGGCAAACTGCCGGTATGAGGGACAAATTCTAAAAACGATTATTTCAGCGTTGGCAGGGACTCCAACTAAAAGAACCACCTTGACAGAATGCAGCATTAGTGCTGCACAAGTGGCTCTTTTAGTTAAAAATGCCTGGGGGGGGGGGGGGGTGACAGGTTCCCTTTAATATACTGGATTTTCTACCGACAAATCTGGGTGGAAAATCGGCAACATATTGTGAGCCTGTCTTGAGTGATATGAAGTTACCAATTGAAACTAATGGTCAGGGGTTGTCTTGTTAATATAGAGACATACAGGCATTTTGTCGCTGCTCTATGCTCTGGCTTATAGATAAGAGTTCTGTGAGCAAGACCACCCTCTGTTACTTCATTTTAATGTGTTCTTTCTAATCCACAGAGTGATCTGCCATTGTTATTTAGGCCCTGCTCAGCAGTGGATTGGACAGAGTTATTAGTCGGAGAACACTCTTTTTAGTCCATGTGATATTTATTATTTATACACCCTGGAAGGATTGCCGGCCAGGTAGAGATATCATATTGCACAGGCTAAAGGCAGCACGAATGAGTGCAACCCTTTAGAAAAGTAAGATTTTAATCAATATCTCACCGAAGACAATGAAGCTGCACATAAAGAGTACAGCACTAGTGAACTGAGGCAGAGTGTAAAGTAGGCTTCAGAATGGCCCTTTTCCTGTCTTGTTGTGGAGAAGCAGGTTCTGCACCCCATCATATGTCCCAGTGGAAACCTTGCATAGCGCCTCTACCCTCTGCCGATGTTTAACAGAGCCTCCTGCTACACATACAATCAGCCTGATCTCCAAGGTTACGCATCACGATCTGTGCCTTTCTAATTATGAGTCCGTTTTATCCCTTGCACTCCTGTACATTCACCTTGTTAGGTGTCTTTCCGACGTATACCTGCGACATCGGCTGTATAATGTGGTTTGATATAATTTGGGGGATGAGTCTGGTCCTATATCTCCTACTTCATTTATTTAGTAAGATGTTTTTGCAGTGTACTTTTCGTCTTTATATGATATGGTATTATTCATCTCCTCTTTATTTCTTGTATCTATGCAGGGTGATTTAAAAAGGATGGTGCAAAATCACAATCTCAGTATTTATAGCAAATAGAACATAGTGCATCCTTTTATGTTAGTACATTTTGTCTATCTACCCCAAATTTTATCCATACACTACAAAGGTTCAAACTGATTTCCATCAGTGACGTGGTAGATGTCTAGGCGGTAGTCCGGTTCTGTCCGGTGTGGGCCACCATTTCCACAGATATGGACTCTGCTGTTTCACTGATGTAAGCGCATGCACCGCTCCAGCGCTGAAAAAAAATTAAAAAATGCTGGTATGGATGTGGTAGGATTCTATATTTCTGCCAACCTCACTAACCATTATTCAAGGAGAGGAATCTGGAGGGGCGTAGCTTACACAAAGTGGGTTATAAACTAATTAAACTCTATTTAGCGAAAAAGCCCAATAAACTCACGTTATGCAACATGGTAAATATACTGTATTCCTTAATCCAAATCATTACCCTGTGCTCTATTTTTGGGTCACTTTATTAAATGCTAGTTATAATCACGTTATTTTTCTGTGATTTTTATCTGTTGTTAAATGATTTTGTATAGTTGCATTACAGCGTTGTGTTATAGCGTTATTGTGGGCGTTTTGGGGCCTTCACTGTAATTGTTGTAACTTCTTTATACGTAGTTTCTAACTAAACATTCTGCATTTTTTATATTTATCAGGAACTTTAATTGCCTGTAGATCAGTGTGTTCCATAATCTGAGACCTGCACCATTTGCTCATCAGACCCCCGAGGAGTTCTCAGATCAGAACACAGCGCACACATCTTCTGCATGAGTGCACACGTAGCAGAGTATGGATTCAATAGAATGCACAAACTATGAAGCTACGGAGCCTATTTATATCGAATCCATGTATTGGTGTCAGATCACCAGAGCACTTCTCAGGGGTCAATTGTGGGATTCATTGGGAGAAGAAACACACTAAAAGTTTGGTTATTATTTAATTGAGTACTGGTGATAACTTAACTATTTACCGTATTTAGAAGTCAATGAAGGTTAAAAATTCAAAACAGAATCCATGTTTAAATATGTTGATAAAATTGAGGACTTGGAGTTTGTTCATTCTGCGTTTGGCCACTTTGTTGGAGGTAAACAGAGGTATATGTCAGATGTATTGACGTTGTACCCTAGAAGAAGCATATCCCAGTCTTTAGGCATACATTGGTATATGTCGCCACTAGGCTCTCATTGTAAAAACAGTGCAGAATGTGTCTTTGTTTATACTTTATAGTTTGCTGCAATGATTTATACAGCAAAAGTAAGCCATTTCTGAGTCTACTGTCCCATTATATGCCAAGAGGACACCCTTTTGGTGTACGCTGGGTGAATGGGGCAAAATGGATACAATCAGTTTTTTTCGTTTGGTGATCTCTAGATCCGAAACTTGCGAGACAGGAGAGGTTGGACATATCATAGTTATATTTTGGGGGAACAGTGGCTAGCGCTGGCACTGTGGGGGCATTGGGAGTAGTGCTGTTATGGGATCTCTACTACTGTCGCTATTTTGGAATCCTATGACTGGCAAGGTAATACTCAGCCTTTTTGGAATAAGATATAAGGTAATTCATCATTAATGTTTTTCAGTTACGTTGACATGGTGCTGATTCCTCTTCCTCATCAGATGAGTTGCACATTATAAGGACGAATGTAACCCCAATTAATATATTAAAAGTAGCCTCACAATTGTGTGGCCTGTATAAAAGCCTTTGCTTCTACTTTGGCCCAGAACACTCGATGATTCCTATAGTGAGTAGTGATGAGCGAATATAGTAGTTACTCGAGATTTCTCGAGCACGCTTGGGTGTCCTCACATTATTTTTTTAGTGCTCGGAGATTTAGTTTTCATCGCCTCAGCTGAATGATTTACAGCTATTAGCCAGGCTGAGTACATGTGGGGGTTGCCTGGTTGCTAGGGAATCCCCACATGTAATCAAGCAGGCTAACAGATGTAAATTATTCAGCTGCTGCAAGGAAAACTAAATCTCCGAGCACTAAAAAATACTCGTAGGACCCCGAGCGTGCTCGGGAAATCTCGAGTAACGAGTATATTCGCTCATCACTAATAGTGAGTGGTACATTATGCCATTTCTAATACATATTTCTCTGACAGCGGACATCATTCTTTTTCTGTATGATGTGACAGATCGGTATTTACCGCCGCTGTTTTCCTATTGCACGCCTGAAATGTTACTTTCATTTCATTAGATCTGTTTAGACTCAAAAAAAGGAAAGTCTCATTTAATTTTCATGCCTTGTACTTGAACACATTTGTTCTCATTTGTAAGATAGACAGATAAAAGACTTTCATGTGATTAATATTCTTATCTTCTAGGCATCACTACAACAGACTGCAAAGTGCATTTTCTTAAAGAAATACAAAAACAAAGGTTGTCGCTATCCTCTTTACCGCAATGTCAAATAAACCCGTCAGCCTGCTTTTTTCTCAGCTACTGCTGACATCTAAAATGCCCGGGGTGCAGTTAGTCTCCTATGAGCTCAATGGCAAATTTTGGACCTTTATCTTCAGAAGGTGCCAAGCAGTTTTTAGATGTCTCCATTCCTGGAACATATTTCCATCAGCAGTGCTGGTAAGATATTGCCATACACTGCGTCAATGTAGTGCTGCTATATGTTTAGTGCATTTAGTACATTGACAAGAAAACTCTGGAGCATCTTTTCTGAGAACTTGATATTGGTCCTGGGTTGTTTCTCCAGGAAATGTATGGGTAAATTATCAGGTGGGCATTATCATGGAGTTGGACCATACAAAGTCTAACACTGTGAACACTCCTTAGTAAAGAAAAAGGGGAAAAGTGATAACCGTTTGAACATATCCATAAATATCCAAGAGGATAAGATACTCAAGAATTGTTATTTTATGGAGTGTGCGAGTATTCACGAATCGGTTGCGTCAGTAAATCAGAGGCCCCTTTTAATCAGCAGTTTCCACCTTCTGTGATTATTTCTCTAGATATTCATAAATGTACAAGAGCAACAAAAAGCCAAATTAGTGCTAAATGGTCTTCACATAGATGGGATCCTGAGTTCTTACAGGCCTTTGCTAGACCTTTATTTGACATACCACATTTTAGCCAGAGGAATGAAACGCTCCCACTCACTTATGCTCCATTCTGCAGTTATTTGCTGCAGTACAAACCATATTGCCCCAATGGCCCTTTAGCAAGATTCCTTTGAATCTCTTCTAATTGAAAGAAGCATTTCTAGGAGAGAGCTCAGTGACTACAGCCGAATTTTCGTTTTTTGTTCAGACATTTTTTTTCGTGCACCTTAATTCAGAAATTGTAAATGTGGTGAATATTATTATCACACAGACAGGAGGCACATGTGGTTGGACTTGCCTAGGAGGGGCATAGCTACTTCCGGCTACCTAGTGTTCAGTGGAGTTCCTGATGGTGGAGTCAGGCTTGAGCTGCAGGTAGCCACCGGGTTCCACTCTTAGGCAGTCTTCGGTACTGCAGCTGATGACTCCAGGGTTCAGGTTTGCCAACATGGGCTCCCCTCAGACTACTCCTCCGGCAGCACTAATACTGACAATGCATCACAGACCGGACTGGATTTGGAGACTTCTATAACAGTCTGTATACACTGAGTACACGTTCAGACACATTGGTATCGGGAACTGTTTCTGGCACTGGCCACACACAGTCCAGGGAAGCAGGTTTAGGCACTGATCACACAAGGACCAGGGGTTCGGGTTCAGGTACTGGCCACACACGGACCAGGGGAGCAGGTTCAGGCATGGCCGCACAAGGACCAGGGTACAGGTACTAATTTCAGGATACTAAGACACAGGATAACCTGGCAAAATACATTTGCTCACACTACCAACTACTAGGAAACTATAGGGGTTGCTCAGGCTCCTCCTTATTGGGGAGGGTGCCTTTTATACTCAGATGCCTCCCAACTATTGGCTGAGGGCATTTTACCTTGTGCGCGCTGCCCCTTTTAGAGCAAGGGACCATGCGCACACTAGACACAGGAAGAAGAGATCGCGTCGGAGAGCACAGCGCGCAGCCGGGGGCGGTAAGTATGGAAAGGGGAATCATGCAGGGGCGCCAGCATTAGCGTTACAATGAATTTAATCTTTAAATAATTTCCATTATCTGCTCTACATGAAAAATAGGTAGATTTAGCAACTAATACAAAAAATTTAGAAATTTTATTTTTGTAAATATTGCCCACTTCCCTCAGATAAAATATATAGGTCTGTAAGGAAAAATAATAATAATAATAAATAATAATAATAAAGCTACATATTCATCATGCACATTTTATTGTCACTGTCACATAAAATGGAGCACAAAATCCACACTACGCTCAGTCCACTAACATAATACTATTATTGGGAGATTAATTTCCTGTGCAACTCTTCACTTTTCAGTTTGGAGAAGTCAAAAGGAAATGTGAGAAGTGAGTTGTAGTACGAGAACACAGGAGCTTAAATTATTAGTTTGAAATGTGAAGCCAATGTTTCCTGTGTATGTTTGATAAAGGATTTTCATCATCTCTCATTACCACTTACAGAATGGTGAATGGTTTGATGCGACAATTAGAATTTGTAACGTGCAGATCTGACCTCAGTGGTAATAAATGTTGGTGCTTTCTGACCATCATTACATTAATTCATAGTCTTGTTTGTTTTTTATGATGGATCCGAAGATGCAAGACTAAATGTATTCACACACAATGGGTAAATGAAATAATAAAGTTTACCGCAATGGTAATGAAAAATTCAGAGAATATAAAAACATACAAGAGAGATTATCAACAGCTAACCGGACAAGAAATAGCAACAAACACGTCTTATACTTGGCCTCCATATCCGGCGTGAGTGGTCTTTCCATCTTGCAGTTTCATAGTGAGTCCACTGTTCTTTATCTCTTATACCCTCCTAGTCCCACTGATGTCTGTGGCAAAATCCTAAAATGAGCAAAGATCTTGTAATTTTATGGATCCGTTTTTGTACCACTTCTCATAAAGAGACATCTATAGTAAAAACCTTAAAGGGAGTCTGCCACCCCAAAATTCGTCTATAAGCTAAGGCCACAGACACCAGGGGCTTATCTACAGCATTCTGTAATATTCTGTCATATTATAGATGCTTACAACATTAATCCTTAGTGCAATCATGTGCATGAGCCTTTGATTATAAAATCTGTGACGGCAGGGGTTGCTAGTTGCTATGAATAATATAATGAGTGCTAGTGCATAATATTATTATTATTTACTTTTTTACTACCTAAAGTCAACCTCTAACAGATAATATTAGGGGAGATAAGGATCCAGCATGCCCGATTATGTACTTGCAATCCTTTTGTGCTCTTAAAGGGACACTGTCACCTGAATTTGGAGGGAACAATCTTCAGCCATGGAGGCGGGGTTTTTGGGTTTTTGATTCACCCTTTCCTTACCCGCTGGCTGCATGCTGGCTGCAATATTGGATTGAAGTTCATTCTCTGTCCTCCATGGTACACGCCTGCGCAAAGCAATCTTGCCTTGCGCAGGTGTGTACTACAGAGGACAGAGAATGAACTTCAATCCAATATTGCAGCCAGCATGCAGCCAGCGGGTAAGGAAAGGGTGAATCAAAAACCCCAAAACCCCGCCTCCATGGCTGAAGATTGTTCCCTCCAAATTCAGGTGACAGTGTCCCTTTAAAGGTAAGCTGCTGCCCAAGGAGTCTGGCATCTCCTCTCTCGTAGAACATGTTGATCCAGAGGAAGGCAAAAAAAACCCATGTGGCAAAGAGTAAGCTCCACATTGGGGAAAAAAATTCCTTCCCGACTCCACATACGGCAATCAGACTAATTCTCTGGATCAACGCCCTATCAAGGAATCTAGTATATATCCTGTAACATTATACTTTTCCAGAAAGGTATCCAGTCCCCTCTTAAATTTAAGTAACGAGTCACTCATTACAACATCATACGGCAGAGAGTTCCATAGTCTCACTGCTCTTACAGTAAAGAATCCGCGTCTGTTATTATGCTTAACCCCTTAGCGACCACCGATACGCCTTTTAACGGCGGCCGCTAAGGGTACTTAAACCACGGCGCTGTGGAAAAAGTAAATAGCGCCCCCCAGAGTCGGATTTTCTCTGGGGTCTCGGCTGCCGGGGGTAGCCGAGACCCCAGAGAACATGTTCCGGGGGGTTTTTTACCGACCCCGCTTTTGCGATCGCGGGTAATTAACCGTTTAATTTCTCTGTCCTCCGATCTGATCGCACATCAGAGGACAGAGAAAAGGGGTCCCCGATCGCCCCCCGATACTCACCTGTCTCCCCCGGTGCTCCTCGTGGCTCCCGATGGGCGCCGCCATCTTCAAAATGGCGGGCGCATGCGCAGTGCGCCCGCCGGCCGGCCCCGCGAGAATCTTTGGGGTCTCGGCTACCGGGGGTAGCCGAGACCCCAAAGAGCATGATCGGGTCTTACCGACCCCTGTTTTGTGATCGCCAGTAATCAACTGTTTACCGGCGACCGCAAAAAAAAAAAAAAAAAAAGCAAACTGTAATTCTCTGTCCTCTGATATGATCGCACATCATAGGACAGAGAAATAGGGGGATTCGGGGACCCTATTATACTTACCGGTGTCCCTGGGTCCTCCTGCTGCTCCTCTTGGCCGCCGGCGTCTTCTGGGGAAAAGAAAATGGCGGGCGCATGCGCAGTGCGCCCGCCATCTGTCTCCATCTGCCGGCCGGCAGGAGAAGAGCAGTTGGGGCTAAAATTAGGGTTAGGGTTAGGGCTAGGGTTAGGGCTAGGGCTAGGGTTAGGGCTAGGGTTAGGGCTAGGGCTAGGGTTAGGGCTAGGATTAGGGTTAGGGCTAGGGTTAGGGCTAAATTTAGGGTTAGGGTTGGGGCTAAATTTAGGGTTAGGGTTGGGGCTAAATTTAGGGTTAGGGTTGGCGCTAAATTTAGGGTTAGGCTTCTTTCACACTTACGTCGGTACGGGGCCGTCGCAATGCGTCGGCCCGACATACCGACGCACATTGTAAAAATTGTGCACAACTTGGGCAGCGGATGTAGTTTTTCAACGCATCCGCTGCCCAATCTATGTCCTGGGGAGGAGGGGGTGGAGTTACGGCCACGCATGCGCAGTCAGAAATGGTGGATGCGACGTACAAAAAAACGTTACATTGAACGTTTTTTTGTGCTGACGGTCCACCAAAACACTGATCCAGTGCACGACGGACGCGACGTGTGGCCATCCGTCACGATCCGTCGGCAATACAAGTCTATGGGCAAAAAACGCATCCTGCGGGCACATTTGCAGGATCCGTTTTTTGTCCAAAACGACGGATTGCAATGGATGCCAAACGACGCAAGTGTGAAAGTAGCCTTAGGGCTAGGGTTAGGGTTGGGGCTAAAGTTAGGGCTAGGGTTGGGGCTAAAGTTAGGGTTAGAGTTGAGATTAGGGTTAGGGTTTGGATTAGGGTTGGTATTAGGGTTAGGGTTGGCATTAGGGTTTACGCTTGGGATTAGGGTTAGGTTTGGGATTAGGGTTAAGGTTAGGGTTGTGATTAGGGGTGTATTGGGATTAGGTTAGGTTTGAGGTTAGGGTTGAAATTAGGATTAGGGGTGTGTTGGATTTAGAGTTTTGATTAGGGTTAGGGTTGACATTAGGGTTGTTTTGGGGTAAGGGTTGTGATTATCGTTAGGGTTCGTGATTAGGATTATGGATCGGGTTGGGATTAGGGTTAGGGGTGTGTTGGGGTTATGGATGGAGCTAGAATTGGGGGGTTTCCACTGTTTAGGTACATCAGGGGGTCTCCAAACATGACAGCCAATTTCTCCATCGTCTCATTGGGGGACACAGGACTGTGGGTGTATGCTACTGCCGCCAGGAGGCTGACACTAAGTAGGTATAAAAAAAAAAAAGTTAGCTCCTCCTCCATAGTATACACCTTGCCACTGGCCCTGACAGCTCCAGTTTATGCTTAGTGTCCGTAGGAGGCACATCTCAGGGTTTTCCCAGATGCTTTTTTCTCTGAAGATAAGACAGGGGCGACGGACCCTTTTGAAGGGGTCCGATCTCCCCAAACCAACAACGGGCGAGCACGTGGGATTTTTTTTGCCGGACTAAGAACCTGACCACCCTGAGGTAACGGAACCCTAGGTTGTACAGGCATTCATTCCTTGTCCGTGCAGCCTCCACTTCATCACCAATGCACGACTACGGTGTTTAAAGGAGGCAGACGGTCCCTCTCCTCGCCTTCTGAAGGGTGTAAGGAGTTAAGGTGCCTGCACCGTCTTTTAATATTTATATATGTGTATATATATATTTATATGTGGATTTTTTATGTCTAACCTTATGCGCTGTCAGAGGGCTGCACGGGGGGGGCTCCTGCTTCATCGCGCGTTCTGCTGGCGACTATATCCGGCGCTGTGCTGGTTTCCAGCGTTTTTTCCCCACAAGCAAACTTCAGCAGAGGCATGGGCGGAAGTCCCGCCCCTTTTTTAGGCGGTTTCCTGTTCGCTGAGGCATTATGGATCTTGTAGTCTGAGCATGGGCGGAAGTCCCGCCCCTTTTTCGGCGGCTTCCTGTTTTCTCTGTACAGCCTGTGGCATTATGGGTCTTGTAGTCTGGGGGAAGTCCCGCCTCCATGGCGACGGTTTACTTCCGGTTTCGAGCACCCAGCTTTCCCGGGAGAGCAGGGGAAAGAGTAAAATCTAGATCCCTGCTTCGGCCTAAACCGGGTCCATGTGCGGTAACTCCTCCCACTTTTTTCAGGCATCCGCCCTGTGAATTAGTTTATATGTGTGGTTTGCACAGGAGACATGGTTCAGTGTTTGAGAGCATACGGGGACACAGGACTGGGGTAAATGCTACTTCCCTCAGCCTGACAACAGTATTTGTTCTAGACCTAGTAGCTCATAAGGAGATACGGAGCATAGCAGCAGCAGCAGCAGCAATAGAGTTATGTCTAGAAAGACTAAGACTCACTCAGTTCTGTATACCTCATGCATTACCTGTCAGTCTACTTTTCCGCATGCGCAAAGTAACCATTTCTGTGAGGCTTGTGATTCCGAGCACGTGCAGGAGCCCCCGTCTGCTACCCTGTCTGCTTCCCCGCCGGCTATCCTGCCGGGTGTGCCTGTACCTGGGTCGGCAGTGTCTCCCCCTGAGTGGGTCATATCATTAACGCAGTCTATGACGTCTCTAACAAAGGAGGTTCAAGCCCCTGTCAGGGACATTCATCCGCCTGTTTTGGAAAGATCCTACGATTATCAGGATCCTCTGGCCTGCAGGGGCCGTACTCCCTCTAGGCAGACACAGGGGAAACGGTCCCACACAGCGTCTCCCGGTCCGTCAGGTGCATCAGCATCTTTGAATCCTGTCTCTCGATCTCCCTCTCCTGCGGAATTGAGTGAGCACGGTTCGGACTATGACTCAGAGGGGTCTTTTGATTTAGAAGCTCCTGGTTATCAGGAATCTGTTGACAGTCTCATTGAGGCCGTTAACCAGACCTTGGGAGTAGAGGATGTGGCCACCTTACCTTCTGGTCATAAGGTGTCCTTTAAGAAATTCAAGCAACCTCATAAGGTGTTTTCTACTCATCCTGAGTTTGAGGATTTAGTCCAACGTCACATGGAGCGACCGGATAAACGTTTCTTAGGCCAGAAGGCCCTAGGTGCAAGGTATCCATTCGCTCCAGAGCTTTGTAAAAAGTGGGCAGAATCCCCTTCAGTGGATCCTCCCGTATCCCGTTTGGCCTCTAGTACGTTGCTGTCTCTTCCTAATGGGTCGTCTATTAAGGATCCGACTGATCGGCTCCTAGAGAGTCTAGCTCGGTCTCTGTTTGAGGCTTCAGGGTCAGCCCTCGCACCGTCTTTTGCGGCCACATGGGTTGCCAAAGCTATGATAGCTTGGTCAGAGTCTCTAACTAAGGCTCTTCAGGATAAGGGGTTTCCTGTAGAGGTGATAGAGATGTCAAATCAGATATCTTTAGCAGGAAATTATCTGATTAATGCATCCTTGGATGCGGCAAATTGTTCAGCATTGGCTGCGGCAAATGCTATTGCTATCAGAAGGGCCCTATGGCTAAGAAATTGGCAGGCGGACTCTACTTCAAAGAAGTCCCTTACATCCCTTCCTTATCAAGGTGTCCGTCTTTTTGGCGAAAAATTGGATCAGCTTATATCTGATACCACGGGAGGTAAAAGTAATTTCCTTCCTCAACAAAAGGTTAAGCAACCTTTTCGTCGCCAATTTCAAGCAAGATTTAAATCCTTTCGTAACTCCCGGTGGTCTGCGGCACCAAGCGCAGGTCCCCCAAGTCGGCCTGTCCAAGACCGGGAGCACCAGGTCTCCTATAGGGCCAATCCATTGGCAAGAATGCGGTATCAACCGTCAAGACCTAGGGGATCTAGATATCCTCGATCTTCGGCTAAATGACTGGAGGCAACCTCTCGTCGCTTCCAACAGAGCAGGCGGTCGCCTACTACTGTTCCATCAGTCCTGGCTGTCAGTTGTTCACGACAGATGGGTAAGAGACCTGGTGGTTTCAGGGTACAAAATAGAGTTTTCCTGTCTCCCTCCAGGCCGGTTTTTTCCGTCCAGTCTTCCCAGTTCAAAAACCCGTCTAAGAGCTTTATTCAGAGCAGTCGAGTCTCTTCAGTCCAACGGGGTCATTGTCCCTGTTCCAAAGGAAGAAAGGTTCAAGGGGTTTTATTCAAATCTGTTTACGGTTCCCAAAAAGAATGGGACCGTGAGACCCATTCTGGACCTAAAGTGTCTAAACAAATTCATCAGCACTCGTCGCTTCCGTATGGAATCTCTCCGCTCGGTCATTGCGGCTATGGAAAGGGGAGAATTCCTGGCTTCCATAGATATTCAAGACGCCTATCTGCACGTTCCTATATTTCCTCCTCATCAAAAATTTCTACGGTTTTCCATAGGCGAGCGACACTTCCAATTCACTGCATTACCTTTCGGGCTCGCCACTGCTCCCAGGGTGTTCACGAAGGTGATGGCAACAGTGGTGTCAATCCTGCACTCTCGAGGCATAGTCATTCTGCCTTACTTAGACGATCTCTTAGTCAAAGGACCAACTTTTCAGGCATGCAGGGACAACGTCAACATCTCTTTGGACACCCTAGCTCGTCTAGGGTGGCTGGTCAATTTAAAGAAGTCATCTCTAGTACCATCTCGGAAGATCTCTTTTTTAGGGATGATCTTCGACACCTCTCAGGGGCTAACTATTTTATCCCAGGACAAGGTGCTTTGTCTCCGGCAGGAGGTAAAAATTCTTCGGCAGCCAAGTTTCCATTCAATCCGGTTCTGCATGAAGGTCTTGGGCAGGATGGTAGCAGCTATAGAAGTGGTTCCATTCGCCCAATTCCATCTTCGTCCACTCCAACAGGCACTTCTGTCAGCCTGGGACAGGAGTCCTTTGTCTCTCAACCTCAGGTGTCGTCTGGCTCCTGGGGTCAGGCAATCCCTGATATGGTGGATGAGGAGTTCCTCCCTACTTCAGGGGAAAGCCTTTCCTCCAGTTCATTGGCTGGTAGTCACTACAGACGCCAGCCTTCTCGGTTGGGGAGCAGTGATTCTCCAGCACACGGCTCAGGGTCGTTGGTCCCCAAGGGAATCAACCCTTCCAATCAATCTGTTGGAAATTAGGGCAATTTGGCTGGCTTTGCAGCACTTTCACCATCTTCTGGCGGGTCGCCCGGTGCGGATCCAATCGGACAATGCCACGGCCGTGGCCTACGTAAATCATCAGGGGGGCACTCGCAGCAGATCAGCCATGCGCGAGGTAGGACAAGTCCTCCGCTGGGCCGAGAACAATCACTCTGTGATCTCGGCAGTTTACATCCCGGGCAAGGAGAACTGGGCAGCAGACTTTCTGAGCCGACAGGGGCTTGCGCCCGGGGAATGGTCTCTTCACCCCGATGTTTTTCGACAGATATGTCTACGCTGGGGAATCCCGGACGTGGATCTAATGGCCACCGGGTCGAATACCAAAGTACCCAGGTTCGTTGCACGGTTTCGAGATCCAGGAGCAATTGCCGTAGACGCACTAGTCCTATCTTGGAACCAATTTCGTCTTCCATATCTGTTTCCCCCTCTGGCGCTGCTTCCAAAGGTCGTCAGGAAGATCAAGTTAGAGGGAGTTCCGACAATTCTAGTCGCCCCAGATTGGCCTCGGAGGTCATGGTACGCAGACCTAGTTCAGCTGATCGTCGGGGTTCCTTGGCAGCTACCAATGCAGCCAGATATTCTGTCGCAGGGGCCGATATTCCACCAGAACTTAGAGGCCCTGCGTTTGACGGCTTGGCCGTTGAATCTTGGATTCTGACCCAGGCCGGTTTTTCTCAGAAAGTAGCCTCAACTATGGTTAATGCTCGAAAGACAGCTTCAGCACGCATTTACCACCACACCTGGAAAGTCTTTCTCTCATAGTGCAGGAAGAAGGGTCTTCCTCCTCTTTGGTTTTCCATTCCTAATGTCCTAGCTTTTCTCCAATCTGGTCTAGACTCAGGTCTCGCTCCAAGTACCCTTAGGAGGCAAATATCCGCCTTATCGGTTCTTTTCCAGCGCAGGATCGCTACCAATCTGCAAGTAAAAACTTTTTTGCAGGGAGTCTCTCATATAGTCCCTCCTTACAAAGCTCCGATAGAAGCTTGGGACCTTAATTTGGTCTTGAGTGTTCTTCAGGAACCTCCATTTGAGCCCCTCCAAGATATTCCTTTAAGGTACCTTTCTTGGAAGGTTTTGTTTCTGGTAGCTATAACATCCATTAGGCGGGTATCGGAGTTAGCGGCCTTGTCCTGTCAGGCGCCGTTTCTACAATTTCATCAGGATAAGGTGGTGCTGAGACCAGCACCTTCCTTTTTGCCAAAAGTAGTCTCCTCATTCCACATTAATGAGGACATTGTCTTGCCTTCTTTTTGTCCTGCGCCTACACACCGGGTGGAAAAAGCTCTCCATACTCTAGATTTGGTGAGAGCTCTGAGAAGATACGTTTCTCGGACCGCTTCTTTTCGAAAGACGGATGTTCTGTTCGTTCTTCCTGCGGGTCATAAAAAGGGACTCGCAGCCTCTAGATCGACCTTAGCCAGATGGATAAGAATTACTATTCAGGATGCCTACCGTATCAAGGGTGCAGCCATCCCGGCTGGGATCAGGGCACACTCTACTCGGGCGGTAGGGGCTTCCTGGGCGCTTCGGCACCAAGCTTCAGCAGAGCAGGTTTGCAAAGCGGCCACTTGGTCCAGCCTGCACACTTTCTCTAAACATTATAATATCCACACTCAGGCCTCTGCTGATGCAAGTTTGGGAAGGAAAATTCTTCAGGCTGCGGTATCACACCTATAGGCGGTAAGTGCCTAGGGGTTTTCTTCCAGTGAGTCTTCTTCCCACCCTGGGACTGCTTTGGGACGATGGAGAAACAGGGATTTTTGTGTTACTCACCGTAAAATCCTTTTCTCCGAGTCGTTCATTGGGGGACACAGCTCCCTCCCTATTCATTTTATTTGTCTATGGAGTTGTTCAGTCTATAGTATTATTCTAGACATGTTGTCTTTGCTCTAATGCTGTTTTGTTTTCTCTATCTCCTACTGCTTGTGCACCAAACTGGAGCTGTCAGGGCCAGTGGCAAGGTGTATACTATGGAGGAGGAGCTAACTTTTTTTTTTTATACCTACTTAGTGTCAGCCTCCTGGCGGCAGTAGCATACACCCACAGTCCTGTGTCCCCCAATGAACGACTCGGAGAAAAGGATTTTACGGTGAGTAACACAAAAATCCCTGTTTTGCGCTCAAAAAGTCAAGTGGTGCTCCCTCCCTTCTGAGCTCTGCCGTGCGCCCAAACAGTGGGTTACCCCCACATATGGGGCATCAGCGTACTCGGGATAAATTGGACAACAACTTCTGGGGTCCAATTTCTCCTGTTACCCTTGTGAAAATAAAAACTTGGGGGCTACAAAATCTTTTTTGTGGAAAAAAAAAATATTTTTTATTTTCACGACTCTGCATTCTAAACTTCTGTGAAGCACTTGGGCATTCAAAGTTCTCACCACACATCTAGATAAGTTCCATGGGGGGTCTAGTTTCCAAAATGGGGTCACTAGTGGGGGATTTCTACTGTTTAGGCACATCAGGAGCTCTCCAAACGCGACATGGCGTCCGATCTCAATTCCAGACAATTCTACATTGAAAAAGTAAAACGGCACTCCTTCTCTTCCAAGCTCTGCGGTGCGCCCAAACAGTGGTTTACCCCCACATATTGGGTATCGACGTACTCAGGAGAAATCGCACAACAACTTTTGTGGTCTAATTTCTCCTGTTACCCTTGTAAAAATAAAAATTTGGGGGCAAAAATATCATTTTTGTAGAAAAAATGCGATTTTTTTTTCACGTCTCTACGTTATAAACGTCTGTGAAGCACATGGGGGTTCAAAGTGCTCACCACACATCTAGATAAGTTCCTTAAGGGGTCTAGTTTCCAAAATGGTGTCACTTGTGGGGGGTTTCTTCTGTTTACGCACATCAGGGGCTCTCCAAACGCGACATGGCGTCCAATCTCAATTCCAGCCAATTTTACATTGAAAAAGTAAAACGGCACTCCTTCTCTTCCAAGCTCTGCGGTGCGCCCAAACAGTGGTTTACCCCCACATATTGGGTATCGACGTACTCAGGAGAAATTGCACAACAACTTTTGTGGTCTAATTTCTCCTGTTACCCTTGTGAAAATAAAAATTTGGGGGCAAAAAGATCATTTTTGTAGAAAAAATGCAATTTTTTATTTTCACGGCTCTACGTTATAAACTTCTGTGAAGCACGTGGGGGTTCAAAGTGCTCACCACACATCTAGGTAAGTTCCTTAAGGGGTCTAGTTTCCAAAATGGTGTCACTTGTGGGGAGTTTCCACTGTGTAGGTACATCAGGGGCTCTCTAAACGTGACATGGCGTCCGATCTCAATTCCAGCCAATTCTGCATTGAAAAAGTCAAACGGCGCTCCTTCACTTCCAAGTTCTGCGGTGCGCCCAAAAAGTGGTTTACCTCCACATATAGGGTATTGGCGTATTCAGGAGAAATTGCATAACAAAATTTATGGTTACATTTCTGTTTTTACACATGTGAAAATAAAAAAAAATGGTTCTGAATTAAGATGTTTGCAAAAAAAAGTTAAATGTTCATTTTTTCCTTCCACATTGTTTCAGTTCCTGTGAAGCACGTAAAGGGTTAATAAACTTCTTGAATGTGGTTTTGAGAACCTTGAGGGGTGTAGTTTTTAGAATGGTGTCACACTTCGTTATTTTCTATCATATAGACCCCTCAAAATGACTTCAAATGTGATGTGGTCCCTAAAAAAAATGGTGTTGTAAAAATGAGAAATTGCTGGTCAACTTTTAACCCTTATAACTCCCTAACAAAAAAAAATTTTGTTTCCAAAATTGTGCTGATGTAAAGTAGACATGTGGGAAATGTTATTTATTAACTATTTTTTGTGACATATCTCTCTGATTTAAGGGCATAAAAATACAAAGTTTGAAAATTGCAAAATTTAAAAAAATTTCGCCATATTTCCGTTTTTTTCATAAATAATCGCAAGTAATATCGAAGAAATGTTACCACTAACATGAAGTACAATATGTCACGAAAAAACATTCTCAGAATCAGCGGGATCCGTTGAAGCGTTCCTGAGTTATAACCTCATAAATTGACAGTGGTCAGAATTGTAAAAATTGGCTCGGTCATTAAGTACCAAATTGGCTCTGTCACTAAGGGGTTAAACCTTCTTTCCTCCAGACGTAGAGGATGACCCCTTGTCCCTGTTTCAGGTCTATGATTAAAAAGATCATCAGAAAGGTCTTTGTACTGTCCCCTCATGTATTTATACATTAAAATAAGATCACCCCTTAGCCTTCGTTTTTCCAAACTAAATAGCCCCAAGTGTAATAACCTATCTTGGTATTGCAGACCCCCCAGTCCTCTAATAACCTTGGTCGCTCTTCTCTGCACCCGCTCTAGTTCAGCTATGTCTTTCTTATACACCGGAGACCAGAACTGTACACAGTATTCTAAGTGTGGTCGCACTAGTGACTTGTATAGAGGTAAAATTATGTTCTCCTCATGAGCATCTATGCCTCTTTTAATGACAGAGCTGCGTCCAAAGCACTGCATATACAGAACATGGAAACATACCCTAACAGTAGCCTAAGAACCTTCTGTCTTTTCAATCTCATTTTTCTCTAACAGTCGCAAAGTTATGTTCATAGCAGCAGGGAAGGGAAGTAGACTGCTAGAGAGAAGAGCACCACAGCTGATTCTGCAAGGGAAATAGGAGTGATCAATCACACAACTGCATCATCATGTACATAGGTAGAACATGGCAGGATCTGCAGGAGAGGGAGAGAGCACACAATGTCAGCATTAGTTTCTGCAAAGAGGAGAAGAGATCAGACTGATGCTAGATTGAGAAATCAGCACAGAGCTGAGGTTGTATTAGTATTTGAGAGCTGGCGATGGCAGCAGCATTGTAGATTC
Organism: Ranitomeya imitator; assembly: GCF_032444005.1. Classification (NCBI taxonomy): domain Eukaryota; kingdom Metazoa; phylum Chordata; class Amphibia; order Anura; family Dendrobatidae; genus Ranitomeya; species Ranitomeya imitator. Next base: position 1,037,261,929 of record NC_091282.1, read on the forward strand.
ACGGAATTCATACCCAAAATGTACTCTTAGGGATGGACTTGCTCACATAGGGAAAGTCTAAAACTAGAAGTCAGACCATGTGTTCTGAAAATGAATGAAGAAATGGTGTTTGCAGCTTTAACCTCAATGCAGCATTTAAAATATAAGATACCCACTAAAAAATGTTAAAACCTATTTTTTAGGGAATTTTAGCGAATATACTCGGTACTCGAGATTTCCCAAGCATGCTCGGGTGTCCTCCAAGTATTTGTAAGTACTCGGAGATTTAGTTTTCAGTGCCGCAGCAGAATGATTTACATCTGTTAGCCAGCATAAGTACATGTGGGGATTCCCTAGCAACCAGGCAACTCCCACATGTACTTATGCTGGCTAGTAGCTGTAAATCATTCAGCTGCGGCGCTGAAAACTAAATCTCCCGAGTACTTACAAATACTCGGAGGACACCCGAGCGTGCTCGAGAAATCTCGAGTAACGAGTATATTTGCTCATCACTAGTGTGGACCAAAATTCCTTCTGATGTGCGCAAACATCATCAACTACAAAAAACGCGCTGACTGCTGTGCTTGCCAACAAGGGGTTTGCCACCAAGTATTAAGTCTTGTTTGCCAGAGGAAACAAATACTTTTTTTCACACTGCAAAATGCAAATCAATTTATATAATTTATATAATGTGATTTTTCTGGATTTTATTTTTGATATTCTATCTCTCAATGTTAAAATTAACCTTCCTTTAAAATTATAGACTGTTCATGTCTGTGTCAGTGGGCGAACTTACCAAATTAGCAAGGGATCAAATAATTATTTCCTTCGTTGTACATCAAACAGAGGATACCATCATGCTGTGAAGAGAGCTTTACTCCATAGCAAGTCTTGATTTTACATGTCATTCATCATTGTCATGATCATGGGCAAAAGTTAATGCAGCTCTAACCTTAAAGTGAATTATAGCGAGTGTATAACTGAGAATGAACTATTTTATATTGACCCACTAATTTCTGCCAATGTTTTTGAACTTCTAAGTAGTAATGCACACCAGTTTTGTTACGTTTGCGTTCATGGATTTGCTAAGTTCTTTTACATAAACGATGGCAATAGGTCATGTCTTGTCAACACTAATAAGAGGACATTTATTTCTGTTTTTTGATTACAGGAGAAAGCTATGTTTGTGCCTCAAATGAGACTTATCGAAAGGTAGACTACAATCGAAACACAAGTCCCAACTGGTCTGTGAATGTAAGGACTGGGTCTGGCCGATCTTTGTCGTCCTTAACCACACTGAAGAATGAAATGAAAGAAAGCAAGGACTTCATTAAGCCCAAGCTTGTGACCGTCATCCGGAGTGGAGTGAAGCCACGCAAGGCCGTGCGGATCCTTCTAAACAAAAAGACTGCACACTCTTTTGATCAAGTCTTAACAGACATCACAGATGCGATAAAGTTGGATTCAGGTGTTGTCAAGAGGCTATGTACTCTGGATGGGAAACAGGTAAGTGAATATCTATTAGAGAAGATGCATAAGTCGTAGGAAAAGAATTGGGTATGAAATGATGCTGTATACCACATAGACAGATTATTTCTAAATTCTCAGTGGTCTTTCCTTTTTTTATTTTCCGCTATAACCACAGTACAAAGGGCTAAATGTACAATGGTTTTCCTGATGCACACAGTGCACATTGCCATTTGTAAATATGGAATCGAACAAAGGTTGAAACCAACTACAACTTTTGGCATCTGTGGTATTGTGGGCACATGTTCAAATCTTTGGACACACAATTCAGTATTTCCTGTTGCTTAGAAAGTGTGTTTTCAAGTCTTTAGGGTTTACTTTTGGATTTAATTCATTGTAAATTTTTATGGGAAATGAATGATTGTCTTTGTATTTGGTTAAGAAAAATGCAAAATGAAAGACAAATTCTACCTAATCTTTTGACGTATCAAAATCCTACAAATTTTTCAAGCACTTTCAAACTCCAGTTATCTTGAATCACAATATAAAAAAAGTTTGTAGACCAATACCTGACCACTTGCTATATGATTCTTGATGAGGATAATGGACAAATATACAACAAGGGGTCTAGTCATAGATGGTGCACAGGTTGCAATTGTACCCAGGCCCTGAAGCTTGGGGGTGAGGCCAAATCTTTAGCTCACCAGTACTATAAATTACATGTCATATCTGTGAGGCTCTATTGTAGATTATGCATCTGAGCCCAGTTCTGCTTCTCTATGAACTTGGACTACCGAGAGTATAAAGGTATTTTTCAGCTAATACCTTATGCTAATAGGCTGTCACTTGTCACTGTCAGAAGAGTGTGTGTCTGACGGCGGCCACCACAAACACTGATCATCTGATTAAAGCAGCTGCAAGGAGTGCTGATTGTACTTCATCGTCTAACAGCCACTGCTTCATATATTTTATAGTAGCAGTGCATGCTACGGTTTGTCAGTCTCATTCCTATTAATGGAACTGAGCTGCAACTCTGCAAAATGTACAGAGCTGTGCCTGGTCAAGCTGCTCACCGGAGTACTATTGCCTTATCAGTCAGCTGATCGAAAATCTAACAAAAATCCTTTAGTACATAGAGTGGCTTGTGAAAGTATTCACCCATTTTTGATTTTTACATAACCTGTGTATGAATATGTAATCTGATTTGTGTTTGTTGTACTAAATAGCCTAGGTTGATGAAGTGAGAAAAATATAGGCATAAATTACATTTATGGGATCAAATAACTAAAAATTGGCATGTGCATATGTATTCACCTCTTTTGCTATGAAGCCCCTAAACATTTCTGGTGCAAGCAGTCACATGCTTAAAAGGAAGTCCACCTTTGTGCAGTCTAAGTGTCACATGGTCTGTCAGCATACACACACCTTTTCTGAAAAGCCACAGAGGCTGCAACACCATTAAACAAGTGTCACCACTAACCAAGCAACACCCTAAAGACCAAAGAGATCTCCAACGAAGTCAGGACAAAGTTGTTGAGGAGTACAAGTCAGGGTTGTTTTATAAAGAAAAAGCATCCCAATCTTTGATAAACCCACGGAGGACCATCAAATCCATTATCATCAAATAGAAAGAACATGGTACCACAACAACAAATCTGCCAAGAAAGGGCCACCCACCGAAACTCTCAGCTCGGGCAAGAAAGGCATCAATAAGAGAGACAGCTTAGAGACCAAAGGTAACCCTGAAGGAGCTGCAGAGTTCCCAAGGAGAGACACGAGAATCTGTCAATACGACCACAATAATCCACAGGCTCCATAGAGGTGGCCTTTATGGAAGAGTGGGCAGAAAAAAGCCTTTACTTACACCCCAAAATGGTAAGACTGGTTTTGAGTTTGCCAAAAGACATGTGGCAGACCCCCTAAATATATGGAGGTAGGTTCTGTGGTCAGATGAGAACAAAATTGAACCTTTTGTCTACCAAGGTAAATACTATGTTTGGGGCCAAAACAACACAGCTCATGACCCCAGGAACACATGTTTTTTGGCAGCAGGGAAAAGGAAAATGGTACTATTCACGGGGAAGATGGATGGTGCAAAATGCAGGGATATTCCTGAGCAAAACCTGTTTCAGTCCGTCAGTGATTTTAGACTGGGACAGAGGTTCACCATCCAACAAGACAGTGACCCAAAGCATACTGCTATGGCAACACTCGAGTGGTTTAAGGGGAAATGTATAAATGTTTTGGAGAGGCCTATTGAAAGCCCAGACCTTAGTCCAATTAAGAAACTGTGATCAGACTTGAAGATTGCTGTTCACCAGAGGAAAGCATATAACTTGAAGAAGCTGGAGAAGTTTTTTCTTGAGAAATGGCCAAAAATCCCAGTGGCAAGATATGGAAAGCTTATAAAGCCTTATCCAAAGCGACTTGCAGCTGTAATTGCCGCAAAAGGAGGCTCTACAAAGTACTGACTTTACGAGGGCGAGTATTTATGCACACTGAAGTTTTCAGTTAATTTGTCTCATTTGTTGTTTGCTTCACAATAAAAAAAAATGTTCCCTTTGTAGACTTGTTCTTTATATGAACTCATCCCAAGCCTTAAAAAAACATTGAAATTCCAGATTGTGAGGTAGTAAAACGTTGAAAAATGCCTGGGGTTTTAAATGCTTTCGCAAGCCACTGTATATGTTTAAAATAAATTGTGACGCAATATAAAAGACCATGTTAAACTTTTTTTTTTTCTTTTTTATTAAAGTATTGGCTGCCCATTCTTCGTTAATAAAGTTTATCCGCCAGTATTGCTTCTCTCTTCTTGTTCTTTTTTTCTTCAATAATGACTTTAAGTTGTTTTTTTTTTTATGCTCATGATGATGTATAACAGACTTACGGTAAATCAATCTGCTAAGGTGCGATAGGATTATCTGTACAATGTCTGGGTCCTTTTAACAATAAATAGTTATAGTAGGAATATGTCACTGTAAATAATACCGCATTCATCACAGTATAACACAATGTGGTGCCAAAGGTGGTAGCTGAGCCCAGCTGTTGTTTTATAGAAAATACAGCAAAAATCTGTTTGTTTTTCTGTTGCTTTTCTTCTTCAGTCATGTGGGTGAATTGTCAGTGTTCAGCTCATGTAGGCAGATATTAGTAACAGCAGGCATGGGAATCATTGTTCTTTAGGAGCCAAAAATATACAGTATGCTTGCTTCAACTTCTACAGTAGTTATAAAGTCTCAGAGGAGTGCGGTATTACAGTATTAGGTGGATTTAGAAGCAAAGTGTTTTTTTGTTTTTTTTTTGTTTTTTTTTATCCCTTATCGCTATTTGTTTTTTCTATGGCACAGTCATTAAGGGTTATTGTTTTTTAGACACTTCAGTGGGTTGCTTGCTTTTGATTGAAAAGCTAAATTCAGCACTTCCCTTCTCTTCTCTTCTGAATACAAGTAGTTGGGTAAATGAACTTTTTCTACTGGGGGCAAATCTGTAGTAGGGGCCTCAGATCAGTACTCGGAGTTTAAAAATGCTGCTTCATCTCTTATCTATGGGTTGTGTCACACAGACTTGTATCATGAAGAATGCAAATTGTGATGAGACCAGTAGAAAGGACAGGTCATGATAACTACATGCACAGCACTTCTCTGCATTGTGGAATCATACATGCATTTTTATTGTCTGCTATGCACTATCTTGTCCAGTACTGCAAAATAAAATGTCTACGTATGTATAAATAAAAAAAACACTTGGAAGATAAAAAAAAAAAAAAAACTTCTTTCTCCTCCCTATGTGCTTTAGAACACGTTTACCGGTAGTTTTGTCCTTATAGCTCACATTTGAGTTACACCATGTTTTATTTTTTTACATTAAAGGGGGTGTTCTCAAGATTGAGAGTTATTCCCTATCCACTAACCACTGTGACCCCCCACCACCACCAGTTCCCAGAACCGAGACTCTAAGCTCGGATATTTTTCGGCACTGCAAACATTTGTATAGGCTACCTCAGTAGTAGAATAGTCTCGGGCTTAAACCCTGGCACTGTCCCGTTGTAGCTTACTTGCCTACATTTGTCACGTTTAGTAATTAGCACTGGACATTAGACTAAACATAAGTAACATGCTTGGAATACTTCCCTCTATTCTAAGCCAGACTCCTCATATTGTAGATTGTACTTCTATAGTTTTGTTATTCCACTGTTTGATTCTGGGTATGTGTAACTTTATCAACGTGTACATTTCTTTACTTGCTTTTTCTTACCTTTCTTTTCCTCTTGATGTATTCTAGTCTAAAAGCTAAACTACCATAATTTCTCAACACTTAATGAAAACAAGCAATGGAGCCACAATTTACTCTCCCAGCTTTCCTTGCTTTTTTTCCCGCATTTTGTTAAGAGAAATGTATAAGGCTCTGTTCAGATCTACATTGAGCCTCCATCACAGATTGTGCCAAAAGTACCAGATGCTACTGGTGTTCTGCATGTAAGGCATCTGGCAGTTCTCTTATTAACACTGATTAAAGAGCGAGCTGCAAAACATTATTGTGTGGACGGTGGTAGCTGCAGCTCATAAATATTTGGAAATTTGATAACTGGGGATTTTATGAAGATGACTGTAAGAAAGAAAAATAAAACTAATTTAGTGCGAGAATTAGGGCGTCTGCATCTTCTTTTTGCTGACCTCAGATATGCCACCATGAGCGTTAATCTTTAAGGCAGCAATATGGAAATAAGGTATGTTGGCTTCATAGCAATGCTGGCTAGACTGCGTGACCTAACCACCTTCTAGAGTCTGTTTGCAAAGAATGTGAAGACACTCAGTTTTGCCCAGCAAGACCAGTTTTCAAAAAAATTCATGAAGAAATGACTGCGATGTTTAAAATATTTGTTAGGCCCCCTTCACTCGTCCGTTCTTTGCATCCATATGCGGTCTGTTTTTTAAGTACTGCAAATACAGACACACGCACGATAATCTCATTGAGGTCACCGCAGATTATTGGGCCGCTCACAGTGAACTGAGCACGTGTTTCTATTATACTCTGCCTCTGATTGTTTCACTCCTGATTTTGGCTTACAAATACTGATGTAAATACTGATCAAATGCTGAACGTGTGAACGTGGCCTTAGAGGGGTATTTTCAACTACCTGTATAAGTTAAGACACAAGTTTTGATTGGACAGTGGGGGTATGTGCACATGGTATCATTTATATGCCAGCACAGCACCCAAGTTTTCCGAGGTAAATTTGCTTCAGGAAAACGCCGGCTGTTGTTTTTTTTTTTTTTTCCTGAGGCATCTTTGTCATTGTTTTTTGCATCTTTTATTCTTAACTGTTAAATATAGAGAGCATATATAGAAGCATGTCACTTTCCACTACTTCAGTGTTTCCGAACCCTGAAGCAGCTAAAAGAAGCGACAAAAAATGGAGTAAGTTCCCAGCAATGTTTCTTTGACTTTGCTGTGCACAATGTTCATTTTATGGGGCACTTTTGCTATGCTCTTTTGGGCAGATTTTGGACAGATTCTGCTTGAAAAAAGAGGCCTTGTGCACATACCTTTTGGAGAGTTTCTGCATCAAAAACCCGTAACAAATTCATTGTGAAAATACCCATAGGACCATTTACGCAGACCAAGCAGCGGTCTAAACATCCATCAATAGGCAGTCGCCTAATAGGCTGCTTACACAAGCAGTGTCGCATCTCCAACAGAACCTGCGACTTCTGCTCCTGTCACCATCTGGCACTGTATTCACTCCGCGGGCAGCGCTTGTGGTGGAGTTGTCAGAACCAGAAGCTCTGGAAGGCGTGCTTTGTCCAGCAACTAAGGTTAGAGTGGCTAGGACCTGTAGTGTCGAGTCTGTGTGCTATCCAGCTGACGTTATCAGCGCCCTGCTCCAGCCAGTTGGAGAGCGCCACACCTTACTAAGGCTTCCAGGTTGCTGCTGAAAGCTGCCAGATATAGCCTAGCGTTTCCCTGGCTAGGTGTGTGTCTTCTGCTCCTGTTTAGTTTGGTTTAGTATATTCCTGTTTTTTTCCCGGCTTGTTTCTGACTATTCTTACGGATCCTAATTTTATCCTTGACGTGACCGCTTACCCCTGACCCTGCTTGGCAACCGCTCCTACCTCTGGGCGGCAGCCCTTCTATGGTAACATACCACTGGGTCCTGTTGAAAAACTAGATCCCTGTACAGTGGTTTAAGAGTAGTGAGATTTCTTTGGAGTCTGCCACATGGAGTAGCTTGTGCCAAAATTCTGTCCGAGATAGCCTTTTGAACCTGTTGCCTCGGGCAGACATTACAGACTGTAGTAAATGATGTGCACTAAAAGATCTGTAGTAGGCTGTCACTCATCTTGTCAAAGTAAGACCTGTTTACACAGGATGATGTACCGCCGAGAACGATGATATTGACGCAAAAGATCATTTCACCTGATGAAACAAGTTATTGCTCATTGATTCATCAGGTGATCAACGGCCTGTTTACACAGAAAGATCATGAATTTAAAAAAAAAAAAATGCTTTTTCACAATAATCTTTCAGTGTAAATGCAGTTTTAGTGATATTTAGGCCAAAGGACGTAGATGCAGACAGAGAAAAGTACAAGGCCAATGTGCTGCATTTATAGAATTTATAAATGTAACCAGCCCCAGAAGGAAACATACTCAGAAATAGATTATTGGGATGTGTACTGGCAAAATTCCAACAAAATGCCAGTCAGATTGATTCCTGGTTCTGTGCATTTACACTGTTGAGGCATATAATCCCTTTAGTTTAATAGGATTTTATACTTATAGTCTACATTTTGTGACATTCTAATCTATGATTGTGAGTTTAATGACTGAATGCTGCCAATTAGATGGCTTAACTACGGGAAAATAACATGGCACAAAATGAGAAGTTCCTACCAGAGCAATATGTTATGTGTAACAAAACATACAGTGGGGCAAAAAAGTATTTAGTCAGTCAGCAATAGTGCAAGTTCCACCACTTAAAAAGATGAGAGGCGTCTGTAATTTACATCATAGGTAGACCTCAACTATGGGAGACAAACTGAGAAAAAAAATCCAGAAAATCACATTGTCTGTTTTTTTTATCATTTTTTTGCATATTATAGTGGAAAATAAGTATTTGGTCAGAAACAAACAATCAAGATTTCTGGCTCTCACAGACCTGTAACTTATTCTTTAAGAGTCTCCTCTTTCCTCCACTCATTACCTGTAGTAATGGCACCTGTTTAAACTTGTTATCAGTATAAAAAGACACCTGTGCACACCCTCAAACAGTCTGACTCCAAACTCCACTATGGTGAAGACCAAAGTGCTGTCAAAGGACACCAGAAACAAAATTGTAGCCCTGCACCAGGCTGGGAAGACTGAATCTGCAATAGCCAACCAGCTTGGAGTGAAGAAATCAACAGTGGGAGCAATAATTAGAAAATGGAAGACATACAAGACCACTGATAATCTCCCTCGATCTGGGGCTCCACGCAAAATCCCACCCCGTGGGGTCAGAATGATCACAAGAACGGTGAGCAAAAATCCCAGAACCACGCGGGGGGACCTAGTGAATGAACTGCAGAGAGCTGGGACCAATGTAACAAGGCCTACCATAAGTAACACACTACACCACCATGGACTCAGATCCTGCAGTGCCAGACGTGTCCCACTGCTTAAGCAAGTACATGTCCGGGCCCGTCTGAAGTTTGCTAGAGAGCATTTGGATGATCCAGAGGAGTTTTGGGAGAATGTCCTATGGTCTGATGAAACCAAACTGGAACTGTTTGGTAGAAACACAACTTGTCGTGTTTGGAGGAAAAAGAATACTGAGTTGCATCCATCAAACACCATACCTACTGTAAAGCATGGTGGTGGAAACATCATGCTTTGGGGCTGTTTCTCTGCAAAGGGGCCAGGACGACTGATCCGGGTACATGAAAGAATGAATGGGGCCATGTATCATGAGATTTTGAGTGCAAACCTCCTTCCATCAGCAAGGGCATTGAAGATGAAACGTGGCTGGGTCTTTCAACATGACAATGATCCAAAGCACACCGCCAGGGCAACGAAGGAGTGGCTTCGTAAGAAGCATTTCAAGGTCCTGGAGTGGCCTAGCCAGTCTCCAGATCTCAACCCTATAGAAAACCTTTGGAGGGAGTTGAAAGTCCGTGTTGCCAAGCGAAAAGCCAAAAACATCACTGCTCTAGAGGAGATCTGCATGGAGGAATGGGCCAACATACCAACAACAGTGTGTGGCAACCTTGTGAAGACTTACAGAAAACGTTTGACCTCTGTCATTGCCAACAAAGGATATATTACAAAGTATTGAGATGAAATTTTGTTTCTGACCAAATACTTATTTTCCACCATAATATGCAAATAAAATGTTAAAAAAACAGACAATGTGATTTTCTGGATTTTTTTTTCTCAGTTTGTCTCCCATAGTTGAGGTCTACCTATGATGTAAATTACAGACGCCTCTCATCTTTTTAAGTGGTGGAACTTGCACTATTGCTGACTGACTAAATACTTTTTTGTCCCACTGTACGTCAGGAATGCATAGAACTCAACGGCTATAAGTAATATAAGGCACTATTTCTACATATGTCGAATACAAGAGCTTTTGGGTATATTATTTCTGTATTCTATCTATGTATATATCTACATATAATAATAATAATAAATTTTATTTATATAGCGCTAACATTTTCCGCAGCACTTTACAATTAAGCACTTTATCTACATACAATAGTGTGAAGCATACTACAATGTATTAACAGATTGTGAAAATAAAATTGTATTCATGAAACAAGGTTAACTGCAGGAGATAAGGAACAAACATGTTGAAAATGTAAAGGATTTAAGTTCGGCAGATGGAGACTCGGCAGTAACTTCTGGTGTGGAAAGTTGCCAAGTACAGTGGGGCAAAAAAGTATTTAGTCAGTCAGCAATAGTGCAAGTTCCACCACTTAAAAAGATGAGAGGCGTCTGTAATTTACATCATAGGTAGACCTCAACTATGGGAGACAAACTGAGAAAAAAAAATCCAGAATATCACATTGTCTGTATTTTTAACATTTTATTTGCATATTATGGTGGAAAATAAGTATTTGGTCAGAAACAAAATTTAATCTCAATACTTTGTAATATATCCTTTGTTGGCAATGACAGAGGTCAAACGTTTTTTGTAAGTCTTCACAAGGTTGCCACACACTGTTGTTGGTATGTTGGCCCATTCCTCCATGCAGATCTCCTCTACAGCAGTGATGTTTTTGGCTTTTCGCTTGGCAACACGGACTTTCAACTCCCTCCAATGGTTTTCTATAGGGTTGAGATCTGGAGACTGGCTAGGCCACTCCAGGACCTTGAAATGCTTCTTACGAAGCCACTCCTTCGTTGCCCTGGCGGTGTGCTTTGGATCATTGTCATGTTGAAAGACCCAGCCACGTTTCATCTTCAATGCCCTTGCTGATGGAAGGAGGTTTGCACTCAAAATCTCACGATACATGGCCCCATTCATTCTTTCATGTACCCGGATCAGTCGTCCTGGCCCCTTTGCAGAGAAACAGCCCCAAAGCATGATGTTTCCACCACCATGCTTTACAGTAGGTATGGTGATTGATGGATGCAACTCAGTATTCTTTTTCCTCCAAACATAACAAGTTGTGTTTCTACCAAACAGTTCCAGTTTGGTTTCATCACACCATAGGACATTCTCCTAAAACTCCTCTGGATCATCCAAATGCTCTCTAGCAAACTTCAGACGGGCCCAGACATGTACTGGCTTAAGCAGTGGGACACGTCTGGCACTGCAGGATCTGAGTCCATGGTGGCGTAGTGTGTTACTTATGGTAGGCCTTGTTACATTGGTCCCAGCTCTCTGCAGTTCATTCACTAGGTCCCCCCGCGTGGTTCTGGGATTTTTGCTCACCGTTCTTGTGATCATTCTGACCCCACGGGGTGGGATTTTGCGTGGAACCCCAGATTGAGGGAGATTATCAGTGGTCTTGTATGTCTTCCATTTTCTAATTATTGCTCCCACTGTTGATTTCTTCACTCCAAGCTGGTTGGCTATTGCAGATTCAGTCTTCCCAGCCTGGTGCAGGGCTACAATTTTGTTTCTGGTGTCCTTTGACAGCTCTTTGGTCTTCACCATAGTGGAGTTTGGAGTCAGACTGTTTGAGGGTGTGCAAAGGTGTCTTTTTATACTGATAACAAGTTTAAACAGGTGCCATTACTACAGGTAATGAGTGGAGGAAAGAGGAGACTCTTAAAGAAGAAGTTACAGGTCTGTGAGAGCCAGAAATCTTGATTGTTTGTTTCTGACCAAATACTTATTTTCCACCATAATATGCAAATAAAATGTTAAAAAAACAGACAATGTGATTTTCTGGATTTTTTTGTCTCAGTTTGGCTCCCATAGTTGAGGTCTACCTATGATGTAAATTACAGACGCCTCTCATCTTTTTAAGTGGTGGAACTTGCACTATTGCTGACTGACTAAATACTTTTTTGCCCCACTGTATTTTCTAATGGTAGTAGACCAGGGAGGGGTCTCCTACGCAAATCACTCTGCTGGCCCTTTCCGGTGCTCCAGTGTGATGTCAGGTATATGAGTGTTCAGTTTTGTTTATCTTTTTCTTAAAGTTTTTATTTTTCGGACAATGGAGCTGTGTGAGACCATTTTTTTTGCAGGGCTAGATAAGGTTTTTACGGATGCCATAGATGTGACGTTTTGATCGCTTATTACATCATTTTTTGTGGAATTTGAGCATAATTTTGGTGTTCATTCATTTTTTTCGTTTACGGTGTTTTTTTGCCAGATCGGACTTTTCTGAATGCTGAGATACCACGTGTATTTTTTTTCTATCATCTTTATTTTTAATGGTGGAAAAGGGGGGTGATTTGAACTTTTGTGTTTTTTATTTTTTTCATAATTTTTCAAATATATATATTTTTTTACTTTTCACTTCACTTGTTAGGTGACTTGAAGCTGCGGTTGTCTTATCGCTTGTGCTATAAGCAAAGACGCTACGGCATTGCTGCATATAAAAGTGCTTCTCGCAAAATTAGAATATCATCAAAAAGTTAATTTATTTCAGTTCTTCAATACAAAAAGTGAAACTTATATAGTATATAGAGTCATTTAGAAGCAGAGTGATCTATTTCAAGTGTTTATTTCTGTTAATGTTGATGATTATGGCTTACAGGCAATGAAAACCCAAAAGTCATTATCTCAGTAAATTAGAATACTTTATAACACCAGCTTGATAAATTATTTTAAATTCTGAAATGTTGGCCTACTGAAATGTATGTTCAGTAAATGCACTCAATGCTTGGTCAAGGCTCCTTTTGCATCAATTACTGCGTCACTGCAGCATGGCATGGAGGCGGTTGGTATTATGGAAGCCAGGTTGCTTTGATAGCAGCCTTCAGCTCGCCTGCATTGTTGGGTCTGGTGTTTCTCATCTACCTCTTGACAATACCCCATAGATTCTCTATGGGGTTAAGGTCAGGCGGGGTTGCTGGCCAATCAAGCACAGTGATACTGTTGTTTATAAACCAGGTATTGGTACTTTTGGCACTGTGAGCAAGTGCCAAGTCCTGCTGATGAATGAATTTTCCATCTCCAAAAAGCTTGTCGGCAGAGGGAAGCATGAAGTGCTCTAAAATTTCCTGCGTAGACGGCTGCGCTGACTTTGGTTTTGATAAAACACAGTGAACCTACACCAGCAGATGACATGGCTCCCCAAACCATCACTGATTGTGGAAACTTCACACTAGACCTCAAGCAGCTTGGATTTTGTGCCTCTCCACTCTTCCTCCAGACTCTGGGACCTTGATTCGCAAATGAAATGCAAAATTTACTTTCATCTGATAACAACACCTTGGACCAGTGAGCAACAATCCAGTTCTTTTTCTCCTTGGCCCTGGTAAGACGCTCCTGGCGTTTTCTGTTGGTCATGAGTAGCTTGACACAAGGAATGCGACACTTGTAGCCCATGTCCTGGATACGTCTGTGTGTGGTGGCTTTTGAAGCAATGACTCTAGCAGCAGTCCACTCCTTATGAATCTCCCCCAAATTTTTTGAATGATCTTTTCTTGACAATCCTTTCAAGGCTGTGGTTATCCTGGTTGCTTATTCACCTTTTTCTGCCACACGTATTCTTTCCCTCAATTTTCCATTAATATGCTTGGATACAGCACTCTGTGAACAGCCAGCTTCTTTAGCAATGACCTTTTGTGGCTTACCCTCCTTGTTGAGTGTATCAATGACTGCCTTATGGACATCTGTCAAGTCAGCAGTCTTCCCTATGATTGTGGAGCCTACTGAAACAGACTAAGGGTACCGTCACACTATACCATTTCGATCGCTACGACGGTACGATTCGTGACGTTCCAGCGATATCTATACGATATCGCTGTGTCTGACACGAAGCAGCGATCAGGGATCCTGCTGCGAATCGTACGTCGTAGCAGATCGTTTGGAACTTTCTTTCGTCGCTGGATCTCCCGCTGTCATCGCTAGATCAGTGTGTGTGACACCGATCTAGCGATGCGTTCGCTTGTAACCAGGGTAAACATCGGGTTACTAAGCGCAGGACCGCGCTTAGTAACCTGATGTTTACCCTGGTTACCAGCGTAAATGTAAAAAAAAACAAACAGTACATACTTACATTCCGGTGTCCGTCAGGTCCCTTGTCGTCTGCTTCCCGCACTCACTGACTGCCGGCCGTAAAGTGAAAGCAGAGCACAGCGGTGACGTCACCGCTGTGCTGTGCTTTCACTTTACGGCCGGCAGTCACTGAGTGCGGGAAGCAGACGGCAAGGGACAGACACCGGAATGTAAGTATGTAGTGTTTGTTTTTTTTTACGCTGGTAACCAGGGTAAACATCGGGTTACTAAGCGCGGTCCTGCGCTTAGTAACCCGTTGTTTACCCTGGTTACCCGGGGACCTCGGCATCGTTGGTCGCTGGAGAGCTGTCTGTGTGACAGCTCCTCAGCGACCACACTACGACTTACCTACGATCACGGCCAGGTCGTATCGCTGGTCGTGATCGTAGGTAAATCGTATAGTGTGACGGTACCCTTAGTTTGCCTGTCAGGAGAATGCCAACAGCTATATACAGTATAATTCATCGCCGTAGTGGCAGGCACAGGTTACCATAAAACAGCCCATGTCAGCTGACAGCCTGATGGGAAATTGCTGATTCTCTGTCACTTCCACGCTTCGGTCATTTGTATATAGTCATTCCAATTACTCTGAATCTATTCAGGAGCATCAATGATTACACCTGTCTATATATAAATAAAAATTGCCAATTTGTTTTATATTTGTAAAAAAAAATAAGATTAGTAATCTTTTAATTTTCACACTGGTCAGTGGGGCTTTTTTAGACGTCTAATTCCTGTCTTTTCAAGAAGAGGTTGCAGCAAGGTTCATTATTATCAGAGGCTGGATGACAGTGACAGGTTACACCTCTGTACATGGCTGATATCACGAGATCCAGCACTCATAATAACCAATGTCACAGCTGACCTAACATCAGGGTCTGTTCATTGCGACTATTTGCATGTGTTATTTCCTGAAACAATAGGATGTTAGCGTCTAATAAAGCCTCAGTGGTCAATATGAAAATTGCAAGAGTTCTAATTTTTATTTTGTAATGCAGATTGTGATATGTAAAAAAGAAAATAAAAAACAATGCCAAACATTAAAAAAAAATGCATTTAATTTAAATACCTTATGTAAACAAGTCATTTTCTTGTAATATCTTCCCTTTAACATAGTTATTATATGTGAATAATGTCCATGTATCTCAGTCTTTGTGTGGTATTAGCAGTAGATTGTACCCAAGATCTGTAATACCCATAGATGATTAGCCTAGTATACCATCTGTGAAATCACAGACCTGGTTGTAAGCTGTGGTCAATATACATTGTGTCCCACTGAGCTTCCTGTTATTAGCAGTTAATTAGTCTGTAAAATCTTCACCCCCACCGGCAGATGTCATGTCACATCGGGTTTTGCTGGAAGTCGCTGTGTGATCCACAGTTCACCATATCCATCATTGTCGTGCACTCTTATACTCTGGCATTGAATGTTTCCTGTTAAGTTTTTCTTTCAACGCCATCACATCCTACTGAAGCACAATTGTAACATAGTAACATAGTTAGTAAGGCCGAAAAAAGACATTTGTCCATCCAGTTCAGCCTATATTCCATCATAATAAATCCCCAGATCTACGTCCTTCTACAGAACCTAATTGTATGATACAATATTGTTCTGCTCCAGGAAGACATCCAGGCCTCTCTTGAACCCCTCGACTGAGTTCGCCATCACCACCTCCTCAGGCAAGCAATTCCAGATTCTCACTGCCCCAACAGTAAAGAATCCTCTTCTATGTTGGTGGAAAACCTTCTCTCCTCCAGACGCAAAGAATGCCCCCTTGTGCCCGTCACCTTCCTTGGTATAAACAGATCCTCAGCGAGATATTTGTATTGTCCCCTTATATACTTATACATGGTTATTAGATCGCCCCTCAGTCGTCTTTTTTCTAGACTAAATAATCCTAATTTCGCTAATCTATCTGGGTATTGTAGTTCTCCCATCCCCTTTATTAATTTTGTTGCCCTCCTTTGTACTCTCTCTAGTTTCATTATATCCTTCCTGAGCACCGGTGCCCAAAACTGGACACAGTACTCCAATTGCTTATGTATCAGCGTAATAATAATAATCTTTATTTTTATATAGCGCTAACATATTCCGCAGCGCTTTACACACATTATCATCACTGTCCCCGATGGGGCTCACAATCTAAATTCTCTATCAGTATGTCTTTGGAATGTGGGAGGAAACCGGAGTGCCCGGAGGAAACCCACGCAAACACGGAGAGAACATACAAACTCTTTGCAGATGTTGTCCTTCGTGGGGTTTGAACCCAGGACGCCAGCACTGCAAGGCTGCTGTGCTAACCACTGCGCCACCGTGCTGCGTAAGATCTTTTGTGGACTCTCTTCTATTACTTATGTTCTATGTTAGAGTGAAGTATTCCATTCAGATGAAGCATTTTGTTTAGATGCCATTTTGTGCACTATTTTAATTAAAAAAGTAATCATTTTAATATAACTTTTTACATATTTATTAAAATAGTTTTTTTAAATTTTTTTGAGATGAAAAATGTTTATGTAATGAGACGAAGTAAGCACTTTGTCTGTTCTGTGTTAGTTCTGATCTCACTGCAGAGATGTTTGTGATTATGAGAACAGACTGTCAGTCATTACATGTCTCATACTGGTAATGCCCCTTTTCATTTAAAATAACCTCTGGAGGCAGACTCTCAGGGAGGACACTTGCGTTTAAGGACAACGTGAATTTCTCTGTAATAAGACATTGCACATATCAGGTTATCACTTTATTCAGCTTCCTATGACCTACTGTATATGCCCATATAGATGGCTTAGGAGGGTGGATAATATTGACAAATGCCCTTTAAATAATCTTTTATCCACTTACGGCAGTGGTGTCAAACTGCATTCCTCGAGGGCTGCAAACAGGTCATGTTTTCAGGATTTCCTTGTATTGCACAGGTGATAATTTAATCACCTTCACAGAATGATTCCAGCACCTTGTGCAATGCTAAGGAAATCTTGAAAACACGCATGGTTTGAGGCCCTCGAGGAATGCAGTTTGACACCACTGACTTACGGACAACCCATACCTTTTGACAGATTGGGCTCTCCATGTTCTACTTTGCATTGTTGTTCTAAAACATCACAGGACAGTAGAGCAATTGAGTACGAGAGTTCAGCAACGGCAGCTGGGAACTGGCTGTCAGGTACAGCCAAACTACCTATAGAGAAGGCTCAGAACTAGTGCTGTGTATACAATAATAGAAAGCTGGAATAGCAATTCTTAGTGGTCAGTGAACTTTGGTTATGGGAAGGGAGCAGGAGGCTGAATTTCAACTTTAACTGGGCCTAAGTGTTAGGGGTCGAGTTCCTGCCTCTGCACAGGGGGAATCTCGGGCCATCTCCGCTGCGGTCTCCCATTTTTCTCCTGCCGCAGTGGAGCCTGCTCAGCGGAGACGTCGATCCCAGCGTCTCGCTCAGTCTGACTCTGTGCTGAGAGTTACTGCTGCATTTCCTGTTTCTGCCATTGAAGTCAGTGCTGGGCAGCGGCGAGAAGACACTTCTGGGTCTAAGTCCTGCTTTTCACGTTCTGAGCATGCGCAGAGTAAGATCTCTCAGTGGAGATTGAGGGTCACATGATCAGATACTGCAGCTAAGGTCCTTGTAGGTGCTAGGACTAAATCCTGCTTTGCACTCTGAGCATGCCCGGGGCAAGAGATCTCAGTGGAGAACTGGGGTCACATGCTCAGGTCACATGCTCAGGTACTGCGGAAACTCCATTGGTCCTTCTTTGGAAGGTCCTAAACGTGCTGCAGCTATTTAAAGGGACACTGTCACCTGAATTTGGAGGGAACAATCTTCAGCCATGGAGGC
The DNA here is from genome assembly GCF_032444005.1 of Ranitomeya imitator. NCBI lineage: Eukaryota > Metazoa > Chordata > Amphibia > Anura > Dendrobatidae > Ranitomeya > Ranitomeya imitator. Next base: position 1,037,279,866 of record NC_091282.1, read on the forward strand.
GGGGTTTTTGGGTTTTTGATTCACCCTTTCCTTACCCGCTGGCTGCATGCTGGCTGCAATATTGGATTGAAGTTCATTCTCTGTCCTCCGTAGTACATGCCTGCACAAGGCTTGTGCAGGCATGTACTACGGAGGACAGAAAATGAACTTCAATCCAATATTGCAGCCAGCATGCAGCCAGCGGGTAAGGAAAGGGTGAATCAAAAACCCAAAAACCCCGCCTCCATGGCTGAAGATTGTTCCCTCCAAATTCAGGTGACAGTGTCCCTTTAAGTATGTTTGTATTCAGGGACCGGGCTGAAATAAGCCCCTAGAATGCTGGCACCTCCGGCGAGGAGATTGTGTGAACGTGATTCAGTGACCCAGCTGAAATAAGCCCCTAGAATACCGGCACCTCCGGTGAGGAGATTGCGTGTGTGCATAACCACTGACTGCTATCAGTTCGGCAGTAAGCTTGTGCTCCTGTGAGGCTAACAGGGCGCAGTGCTTTCCTCTCGCAGTTGCTGTGAGGTAACAGAGCTAGTCTATACCGCCAAACAGTGCCGCCATTCACTAGCAGCAGGTTCCTCCTGCACGGTGGACCCCGGGCTGCGAACGCACCATTCATAATAAACGTCTATTTTACTCGGTGCGTTCCGCTAGCCCTAACACTAAGTAAACAAGTTAGTTAGGCTAAGTTTTAATCCAAAAGGTATGTTAGTAATTTATGGGGGAGCACAATAAATGAAAAATACATAAAATGCAAGTAAAAATTGTATTAATTAAAAAATGAGCCAATGCCAATCCAAATCCTTTACTAACTCAGCCCCTAGCAAAAAAATAAACAGTGTCCGATATATAAAAATATTTTTTACATAAAGGGGAACACATTTTAAAATGTATTTTAGTGGTCCTTTGTGGTCGTGAAAAACAATTAAATATGTGAAAAACAGACACATATTTCTTTATTTACCCACCAGTTGTAACGCTCGCGCCCAGACTGGTTGGTGTGGGGGTGTGGCCCCACTGGACCACTGACCAGACTACCCTGGAAGGGGCATAACTAAGTAGCTTCCTAGGTGTTCGCTGAAGCCTCTGATGGTGAGGTCAGGCTTGTTTGGCATGGTAGCTACCAAGTACCACTCCAGGGTGGTGTCTGGCTGTGGATGCTGATCCCACCAGGGGACAGGACACAGGCAGGCACCGCTGTGACACTGGCTGTTGGATGGGTATAGCAGAGGCCCTGACGGAGACACAGGCAGGCGGACATTGCTGGCACTCTGGCAGGTCAGACGGACAGGGCTGATACTCTGGTAGGAGCTGGTGTACAGGCGGGTGTATGGAAACAGGTAAGAACCTGTTCAGACTGGAGGGTATATGGGAACAGGTAGGGACCTGTTCGGACTGGTGAATATAAAGAATCAGGTAGAGACCCATGCGGGAAGTTGCAGAACGGAGATAAAGCAAGACCGCAAGAGCGGATGCAAAGCAGAACCACAGGAGGCGGAGTTAAGAGCAGGAGTCAGAGCCAAGAACAGAAATGCAGGAGGCGGAGCCAAGAGCAGGAGGCAGAGCCAAGAACAGAAACACAGCTAAGAGCAGAGAAGGAGAAGACAGAGCTAAGAGCAGAGACGCTGGAGGCAGACCCAAGAGCAGAGACGCTGGAGGCAGACCCAAGAGCGGAGATGCTGGAGGCGGAGCCAAGAACGGATACGCTTGAGGCGGAGCCAAGAGCGGAGATGCTGGAGGCGGAGCAAAGAGCGGAGACACTGGAGGCGGAGCCAAGAGCGGAGACGCTGGAGGCAGAGTCAAGAGTCAGAAGGCGGAGAGCCACAGATTGTGGCGAGCAAAGCAGAGAAGCACAGAGCCACGGGTAGTGTCAAACAGAGCAGAGAGGTGCAGAGCCACTGGTAGTGGCAAACAGAGCAGAGAGATAAGGCAGAGGTATACACAGCAGAGTGGGAATGGCAAACAAACAAAGAAGGAACAGGAACGGACATAGACCAGAGTACAGACAGGAATGGACATAGACCAGAGTACAGACAGTAACATACACAGATACACAAACAAAACACATAAAGGCCTGCGTATTGCAGCCTTCAAAGACAGAACATGACATGGCAGCTCAGTAACAAATACTAACTGAGGGAAATAGTTTGATCAGGCGTCCTCCAATGGGTGAGGACACCTTAAGTATCAGAGGTCTCCAGGCAATTAGCCGGGGACACCATAGGGAGGTGTACACAGTCTCCACAAGAATCCGGATTTGCCAGCGCCGCCCCCCCCCTATGCACACAACCAGGAAGTGTGCACAGAGCAAGCGGCCATGAGGCACACGTCATGGAGCTGGCAGCAGACAGATCTCACAGCATGGCACAGGGTGAGTGAGTTGATGTATCAGGCAGGTGGGGGATGGAAGGCCATGCAGTGAAGCTGGCAGGGTTGTAACATCAATATCGCATAATATGAGCAAAAAAAGTAAAATAAACTGAAATGAAAATGACATAAAAATTAAGACCCATGTATCATGAAAAAAGCCGCAAAAATTATTTGAATATTAAAACGAGCATTATTTATAGCTCACTTAAACCACCGCATGCCCCAAAAAAACAAAAATGTGTCTGGTCATGAATGGATGTAAATTGCCCACTCCTGACCTAGTTAATTAAACAGTTTTTTTTTCTTTGTTTTTTTTATACAACTGTGGCAGGATAATTACTATCACATTGGATTTACACATGCAGTTTCTGATGTCTTCCCCTATTATATCTGGTCTTGCGTCCATTTCTCTGTTTCGCATACAAAAACTACATGTGTGACTGTAGCCTTAAAGTGAATCTGTCACCAGATTTTACAATACAAAATATAGATTATTAAATAGATCTGTTAGACCTGATGTGGCTGATGTGTTTTCTTAACCCCTTCATGACCCAGCCTATTTTGACCTTAAAGACCTTGCCGTTTTTTGCAATTCTGACCAGTGTCCCTTTATGAGGTAATAACTCAGGAACGCTTCAATGGATCCTAGCGGTTCTGAGATTGTTTTTTCGTGACATATTGGGCTTCGTGTTAGTGGTAAATTTAGGTCAATAAATTCTGTGTTTATTTGTGATAAAAATGGAAATTTGCGAAAATTTTGAAAATTTCGCAATTTTCACATTTTGAATTTTTATTCTGTTAAACCAGAGAGTTATGTGACACAAAATAGTTAATAAATAACATTTCCCACACGTCTACTTTACATCAGCACAAATTTGGAAACAAAATTTTTTTTTGCTAGGAAGTTATAAGGGTTAAAATTTGACCAGCGATTTCTCATTTTTACAACGAAATTTACAAAACCATTTTTTTTAGGGACCACCTCACATTTGAAGTCAGTTTGAGGGGTCTATATGGCTGAAAATACCCAAAATTGACACCATTCTAAAAACTGCACCCCTCAAGGTACTCAAAACCACATTCAAAAAGTTTATTAACCCTTCAGGTGCTTCACAGCAGCAGAAGCAACATGGAAGGAAAAAATGAACATTTAACTTTTTAGTCACAAAAATGATTTTTCAGCAACAATTTTTTTATTTTCCCAATGGTAAAAGGAGAAACTGAACAACGAAAGTTGTTGTCCAATTTGTCCTGAGTACGCTGATACCTCATATGTGGGGGTAAACCACTGTTTGGGCGCACGGCAGGGCTTGGAAGGGAAGGAGCACCATTTGACTTTTTGAATGAAACATTGGCTGCACTCTTTAGCGGACACCATGTCACGTTTGGAGAGCACCCGTGTGCCTAAAAATTGGAGCTCCCCCACAAGTGACCCCATTTTGGAAACTAGACCCCCCAAGGAACTTATCTAGATGCATAGTGAGCCCTTTAAACCCCCAGGTGCTTCACAAATTGATCCGTAAAAATGAAAAAGTACTTTTTTTTCACAAAAAATTTCTTTTCGCCTCAATTTTTTCATTTTCACATGGGCAATAGGATAAAATGGATCCTAAAATTTGTTGAGCAATTTCTCCCGAGTACGCCAATACCTCATATGTGGGGGTAAACCACTGTTTGGGCACACGGCAGGGCTCGGAAGGGAAGGCACGCCTTTTGACTTTTTGAATGGAAAATTAGCTCCAATTGTTAGCGGACACCATGTTGCGTTTGGAGAGCCCCTGTGTGCCTATGCATTGGAGCTCCCCCACAAGTGACCCCATTTTGGAAACTAGACCCCCCAAGGAACTTATCTAGATGCATACTGAGCACTTTAAACCCCCAGGTGCTTCACAGAAGTTTATAATGCAGAGCCATGAAAATAAAAAATAATTTTTCTTTTCTCAAAAATGATTTTTTAGCCTGGAATTTCCTATTTTGCCAATGGTAATAGGAGAAATTGGACCACAAATCTTGTTGTCCAGTTTGTCCTGATTACGCAGATACCCCATATGTGGGGGTAAACCACTGTTCGGGCGCACGGCGGGGCTCAGAAGGGAAGGCACGCCATTTGGCTGTTTAAATGGAAAATTAGCTCCAATCATTAGCGGACACCATGTCGCGTTTGGAGAGCCCCTGTGTGCCTAAACATTGGAGATCCCCCACAAATGACCCCATTTTGGAAACTAGACCCCCAAAGGAACTAATCTAGATGTGTGGTGAGCACTTTGAACCCTCAAGTGCTTCACAGAAGTTTATAACGCAGAGCCATGAAAATAAAAAAAAAAATTTCTTTTCTCAAAAATGATTTTTTAGCCCGCAATTTTTTATTTTCCCAAGGGTAACAGGAGAAATTTGACCCCAAAAGTTGTTGTCAAGTTTCTCCTGAGTACGCTGATACCCCATATGTGGGGGTAAACCACTGTTTAGGCACATGCTGGGGCTCGGAAGGGAAGTAGTGACGTTTTGAAATGCAGACTTTGATGGAATGCTCTGCGGGCGTCACGTTGCGTTTGCAGAGCCCCTGATGTGGCTAAACAGTAGAAACCCCCCACAAGTGACCCCATTTTGGAAACTAGACCCCGAAAGGAACTTATCTAGATGTGAGGTGAGCACTTTGAACCCCCAAGTGCTTCACAGAAGTTTATAACGCAGAGCCGTGAAAATAATAAATACATTTTCTTTCGTCAAAAATAATTTTTTAGCCCAGAATTTTTTATTTTCCCAAGGGTTACAGGAGAAATTGGACCACAAAAGTTGTTGTCCAGTTTCTCCTGAGTAAGCTGATACCCCATGTGTGGGGGTAAACCACTGTTTGGGCACACGTCGGAGCTCAGAAGGGAAGTAGTGACTTTTGAAATGCAGACTTTGATGGAATGGTCTGCGGGCGTCACGTTGCGTTTGCAGAGCCCCTGGTGTGCCTAAACAGTAGAAACCCCCCACAAGTGACCCCATTTTGGAAACTAGACCCCCAAAGGAACTTATCTAGATATGTGGTGAGCACTTTCAACCCCCAAGTGCTTTACAGAAGTTTATAATGCAGAGCCGTGAAAATAATAAATACGTTTTCTTTCCTCAAAAATAATTTTTTAGCCCAGAATTTTTTATTTTCCCAAGGGTTACAGGAGAAATTGGACCCCAAAAGTTGTTGTCCAGTTTCTCCTGAGTAAGCTGATACCCCATGTGTGGGGGTAAACCACTGTTTGGGCACACGTCGGGGCTCAGAAGGGAAGTAGTGACTTTTGAAATGCAGACTTTGATGGAATGGTCTGCGGGCGTCACATTGCGTTTGCAGAGCCCCTGGTGTGCCTAAACAGTAGAAACCCCCCACAAGTGACCCCATTTTGGAAACTAGACCCCCAAAGGAACTTATCTAGATATGTGGTGAGCACTTTCAACCCCCAAGTGCTTTACAGAAGTTTATAACGCAGAGCCGTGAAAATAAAAAATCATTTTTCTTTCCTCAAAAATGATGTTTTAGCAAGCAATTTTTTATTTTCTCAAGGGTAACAGGAGAAATTGGACCCCAATAATTGTTGCGCAGTTTGTCCTGAGTATGCTGGTACCCCATATGTGGGGGTAAACCACTGTTTGGGCACACGTCGGGGCTCGGAAGTGAGGGAGCACCATCTGACTTTTTGAATACAAGATTGGCTGGAATCAATGGTGGCGCCATGTTGCGTTTGGAGACCCCCTGATGTGCCTAAACAGTGGAAACCCCTCAATTCTAACTCCAATACACCCCTAACCCTTATCCCAACTGTAGCCGTAACCCTAACCACAACCCTAACCCCAACACACCCCTAACCACAACCCTAACCCCAACACACCCCTAACCCTAACCACAACCCTAATTCCAACCCAACCCTAAGGCTATGTGCCAACGTTGCGGATTCGTGTGAGATTTTTCAGCATCATTTTTGAAAAATCCGCGGGTAAAGGCACTGCGTTTTACCTGCGGATTTACCGCGGATTGCCAGTGTTTTTTGTGCGGATTTCACCTGTGGATTCCTATTGAGGAACAGGTGTAAAACGCTGCGGAATCCGCACAAAGAATTGACATGCTGTGGAAAATACAACGCAGCGTTTCCGCGTGGTATTTTCCGCACCAAGGGCACAGCGGATTTGGTTTTCCATATGTTTACATGGTACTGTAAACCTGATGGAACACTGCTGCGGATCCGCAGCCAAATCCGCACCGTGTGCACATAGCCTAATTCTAAAGGTATGTGCACACGCTGCGGAAAACGCTGCGGATCCGCAGCAGTTTCCCATGAGTTTACAGTTCAATGTAAACCTATGATAAACAAAAATCGCTGTACACATGCTGCGGAAAAACTGCACGGAAACGCAGCGGTTTACATTCCGCGGCATGTCACTTCTTTCTGCGGATTCCGCAGCGGTTTTACCACTGCTCCAATAGAAAATCGCAGTTGTAAAACCGCAGTGAAATGCGCAGAAAAACCGCGGTAAATCTGCGATAAATCCACAGCGGTTTAGCCCTGCGGATTTATCAAATCCTCTGCGGAAAAATCCGCAGAGGACCAGAATACGTGTGCACATTCCTAACCCTATCCCTAACCCTACCCCTAACCCTACCCCTAACCCTATCCCTAACCCTACCCCTAACCCTACCCCTTAGCCTAGTTCTTACCCCAACATTAGTGGAACAAAAAAAATTCTTAATTTTTTTTTATTGTCCCTACCTATGGGGGTGACAAAGGGGGGGGGGTCATTTACTATTTTTTTATTTTGATCACTGAGATAGGTTATATCTCAGTGATCAAAACTCACTTTGGAACGAATCTGCCTGCCGGCAGATTCGGCGGGCGCACTTCACATGCGCCCGCCATTTTGGAAGATGGCGGCGCCCAGGAAAGAAGACGGACGGACCCCGGGAGGCTAGGTAAGTATAAGGGGGGGGAGATCAGAGCACGGGGTGGGGGTGGATCGGAGCATGTGGGGGTGGATCGGAACACGGGGGGGTGGATTGGAGCACGGGGAGGGGGATCGCTGTGCGGGGGGGTGGATCGGAGCACGGGGAGGGGATCGCTGTGCGGGGGGGATCGGAGTGCGGGGGGTTTGATTGGAGCACGGGGGGGTGTGATTGGAGCACGGGGGAGCGGACAGGAGGACGGGGAGACGGAGTACAGGACGGAGGGGAGCGGACCACTGATCGGAGGGCTGGGGGGGAGATGGGTGGGGTGGGGTGGGGGCACATAAGTGTTTCCAGCCATGGCCGATGATATTGCAGCATCGGCCATGGCTGGATTGTAATATTTTTTAGGTGAAATATTACAAATCGCTCTGATTGGCAGTTTCACTTTCAACAGCCAATCAGAGCGATCGTAGCCACGGGGCTAAACTACCACTCCCCTTGTCCCTGCAGGGGAGTTAACCCTTTCACCCGATCTGCAGGGACGCGATCTTTCTGTGACACAGCATATGCGTCACAGGTCGGATTGGCACCGACTTTCATGACGCATACGCTGTGTCACAGGTCGGGAAGGGGTTAAGCAATCCATGTCAGAATGTATAATACTTTTTGAAAGTTGAGACTGTGTACACACGTTCAGGATTTTTCACGTTTTTTCGCTATAAAAACGCAATAAAACCGTGAAAAAACGCATACATTAAGCATCCTATTATTAGAATGCAATCTGCAATTTTTGTGCACATGTTGTTTTTTTCCGCAGCAAAATCACATTCCAGAAACAAACACAGCATGTTCATTCTTTGTGCGGAATCGCGGTGATTCCGCACACATAGGAATGCATTGATCCGCTTTCTTTCCTCATGGGGCTATGCCCACCATGCGGGAAGTAAGCGGATCATGTGCGGTTGGTACCCGGGGTGGAGGAGAGGAGACTCTTCTCCAGGCACTGGGAACCATATAATTGTAAAAAAAAAAAAAAAGAATTAAAATAAAAAATCGTGATATTCTCACCTTCCGGCGTCCCTTGCCGCCTTCCCGCTCCTCGCGATGCTCCCGTTCCCAGGATGCTTTGCGGCAAAGACCTGTGATGACGTAGCGGTCTCGCGAGACCGCTATGTCATCTGGGGTAATTGCCACGAGGCATTATTGGGAACGGGAGCATCACGAGGAGCCGGAACGCTGCAAGGGACGCCGAAAGGTGAAAATATCATGATTTTTTATTTTTTTATTATTTTTAACATTAGATCTTTTTACTATTGATGCTGCATAGGCAGCATCAATGGTAAAAAGTTGGTCACACTTGTCAAGCACTATGTTTGACAAGTGTAACCAACCTGTCAATCACTTTTCCAAGCGATGCTACAGATCACTTGGAAAACGCTAGCATTCTGCAAGCTAATTACGCTTGTAAAACGCTACTGTTTGGTGGGAAAACGCATGCCAATTCCGCATGCATTTTACCCGCGGCACAGTTGCCTTATACTCGCTCTCCACTCACCTCTGATTGACAGGTCTTAAATATTTGTCCTCCTCTGCTGATGTTGAGATCTCACAATGCTCAGTACAAGCTGCAGCTGTCAGTCAGACTGGGGTGGGTGGAGATTGAATACACTTGGACTCATTAATATTAATAGTGATGTGTGAACGTGTTCAGATAAGGTGTTATCCGAGCATGCTCGTGTGCTAGGCTAGCAGAGTGACTTCGGCATGCTCGAAAAATATGTTTTAGTCCCCGTCCCCGCGCCTGCATCTCTCATGGCTGTAAGACAGCCTGAACAGTGATTGCCTAACAAGCAAGCAATTATAATTAGAAATATAGAAAAATAATTATCTGTAGAATGTGAGACTTTATATTAACTCTTGAGGGAAAACGCGTGAAATAATTTTTCCGTCTACCTCATGTATAGCTTGCTGTTCAAAGAAAAAATGTGTATAATCTGCGCTGCTGACTGATTTCCAGGAAACAATGTATTCATCAATAAAATGAAAAATTTATTTAACGGTTACAAGTCAACGCGTTTCAAAGTTATCCTTAACTTCTTCCTCATGACATAACCTAATCGATGATATATATATATGCCGTTTTTTTTTGTTTTTTTAAATGCCAAACAATTCAATTTCGAGCATGTTTGGACAATGTCATGTTGAGCAACTGAAAAGAGCAAATCGTATAAAATACATTGAGAGAATTCGTGAAAGATGTGTGTATCATATATTAATCAAGCAGAAAAAGGAAAAGAGAAGCAAAGAACGATCAATATGATTTGTCTATAAAAAGAAAGAAAAAAGGGGAGAAAGGTTTTCTTTGGATCTGATCCGCTGAGAGCTTGTTTGCAGAAACAGGAAGAAGTTGTCTCAGTGTGAGCCACTAGGAGATTCAATGGGAACATAAGGGAAAGAAGGGGGGATTTGTCTTACATAGGAAAAAGGAAAAAAAAGGCGACAAATGCACCTATACGTTTGTGAGTCCCCATGGTACTGAAACATTTCTCACTTATAAATTAATGTAAAAGGAAACAAAAGAAAAAAAATAATGTTTAAAAAAAGGAATAAAATGGATGATTGTGTTTTGAACGTGATTTATACTGTTCTCCATGAAGCTGGTATTCACCATATCAGGTGAACTACGAGCACTGTAGCTCATCGACTACGGTAATTTTTTTCGGTCTGATGACCGGTGTCGGCAGCTGATTTATACCTACTGAGTGGTTGCAAACGTGCAGCCATACCAGGTGAGTGTACACTCCCTCATCTCACCATTGTCTGTCTACCAGTTAAGACCCTATTTTGCGCTTGTTCTGCTCCCCCCAGTTTTTCTGCTGCATCATGTACAGCTTGGAAATTCGCATTGTTACCACAGTAACCATTCACTGTGGTATATTATGTTCTGTCACAACCATGGAATACCCTTGGGAATAATCCTACTGGAAATCTGCAAAATACAACCTGGCTTTGTGCTTATTCTCTTTTCACGTAGATTTAGAATATCAATAGCTTTTTACAGATTATAAGATAGTTTAGCATTAATGGTACCAGCAGACTTATTACAGTTAATGAACAAAATATTCATGTATGTAGTCTTAACCGCTGAGTGATGGAGCCAATTTTTACAATTCTGACCAGTGTCACTTTATGAATTTATAACTCTGGAACGCTTCAACGGATCCCACTGATTCTGAGATTATTTTTTCGTAACATATTGTACTTCATGTTAGCGGTAACATTTCTTCGATATGAATATTCCATTTATGAAAAAAGCGGAAGCATGGTGAAAATTTGGAAAAGGTTGCAATTTTCAAACTTTGAATTTTTATGCTCTTAAAGGGAACCTGTCACCCCCAAAATCGAAGGTGAGCTAAGCCCACTGGCATCAGGGGCTTATCTACAGCATTCTGTAATGCTATAGATAAGCCCCCAATGTATCCTGAAAGATGAGAAAAAGAGGTTATATTATACTCACCCAGGGGCGTTCCCGCTGCGGTCCGGTCCGATGGGCGTCGGGGTCCGTTCCGGGGTCTCCTATCTTCATAGGATGACGTCCTCTTCTTGTCTTCACGCTGCGGCTCCGGCGTACTTTGCCCCCCAACCATAATCCTAACCATAACCCTAACCCCAAGACACCCCTAATCCCAACCATAACCCTAACCACAAACCTAACCCCAACACACCCCTAACCTTAATCCCAACTCTAACCATAATCCCAATCTTAACCCTAGTCCTAACCCCAACTCTAACCCTAATGGAAAAATGGAAATAAATAAATTTTTTTAATTTTATTATTTTTAGCTAACATATATATATATATATATATATATATATATATATATATATATATATACATCATGACAGTATATATGTTTTTACGATTACTTGAGCCCATGGATCCATTGTATGTCCGTATGTCGGTTTTGCAAGCCTGCGAGAAAATCTCGCAGTACGGATGCCATACGGATTACATACGGAGGATGCCATGCGCAAAATACGCTGACACACCCTGCCAACGGATGACATACGGATCACTATTTTGGGGACTTTTCTGCGTATTACGGCCGTAAATAACGGACCGTATTTTTATACGCTGAGTGTGAGGCCGGCCTAAATCAAACTTTTTACTCTAGCTCAACTGAACCCGAACATCCACGAGTCTGCTCATCCCTAAGGTTGACTTATTTTTCCAAGACTACAGCAGTTCGCCCTGACATGCTGGCTATCAGATTCTAGGCAAAATCCTAAATGATGGCAACTACGGTAATTCTTACCTAATCATAGCTTGGAGTGAAATTACAATATCTGTGTTTTTGTTTGCTCACTTGCTTTTTAAGGATTGACCACATGTTCTCAATGGGATGGAGATATGAGCAGTTTTCCTGGTTATGGACCAAAAGTTTCAATGTTTTGTTCACAAAGCAACTTATTTATCACATTTGTCTTGTGACATGGTGCAGCATCTTGCTGGAAAAATCATTGTTCATCACCAAATTGCTCGTGGATCAGTGGAGGAAGTTACTCTTGGATTTCGAGATACCCTTCTTTATTCATGACAGTATTCCTGGGCAACAGTTTGGGTGAGCTCACTGCCTCGGATGGAAAGCACCAATACACATGAATGGTCTAAGGATGCTTTACTGTTGGCATGACACAGGACTCATTGTAACCTTCACCTTTTCTTCTCCAAACAATCATTGTTCCAGATGTCCCAGACAATTTTAAATGGACTTCATTAAACAAAATAACTTTAGTCCTGTCCTCTGTAGTCTAATCCCTGTACTTCCTGCAGAATGTAAGTCTGTCTTTCATGTTTCTCTTCTTGAAACAAGGCAAGCCTTGAAAATCCTTTGCCTCACTGTTCTTTTAGATGCACTGATGCACTAAAAGGTATCATAACTACAAGATTATCTTGTTTTCACATTCAGGTGCACTGACACCAACCTTTCTTTCCTGAGCAAGCTCTGCACTGGCGTTGAACCAATCCCATAATTGAATCCTCTTTAGGAGACAGTCCTTGCACTTGCTGGAATTCCTTGAGCACCATGAAACCTTATTTTAAGAAATTGAACCTGTCTCTTTGAAGTTTTTGATGATCCGATAAATTATTTAGGGGCAATCTTTCAAGCATAAATGTCCTTGCCTGATAAGACTTTTTGATGCAAAACGAATAATGGCTGCATGTGTTACTTTGGAGGTAACCATAGTTAATAGAAGAAAAATATTTTAAGCTCCAGCCCCCTTTTAAAGCAACCAGTAGGCTCTCATAATTCAGTCACCATAACAAAGTGATATCAGATGCATTGTCCTCTTTAACAATTTCTTCTATGCTAACAAGATTATCACTGAAATTATGTAAGGAAATCATTTAGTGGCAGGGTTGATAATCACTGGAAATAGGGTTTTTGTGATTAAGTTAATTTTCTAGGCAAAGAATGACTTAGCGATTTTTAAAAACTAAAGCAGCAAGCTTTGTGAAAAATCTAATTTGTGTCAGTCTCAAAACTTTTGCCCTCAACTGCATGTACACTCCTTAACATTGAAATTGCATTGGCAAGTAGGAAAAGTTGTGGAATTATGGAAATCGCAAGACCAATACACATATTAATGATATACAAATGATGAATTGAGTATAAGAACCATGTGCAAAAAATACTCACATGCCTCGGCATGCCATCAATGAAGTTATTAATGGTTGACTGGCGAATGCTCTGCCATGATGAATGGCCTTTGGCAAATTATCAAGATCAACTGCTGGCAATGACATCCCACATGTGCTCCATGGAAGACAAATTGCGGGACACTAAAGGCCATGGTAACATGCTTAGGGTAAAAAAAAAGTTGTTTTGTTGGTGCCAGTTCTTCCATGAAGACCACTCCTGTCAAGACATCTCTGAACAGTGGGTGAGTGTAGCTGAGTCCCACTGGCTTTTGTGAGTTTTGAGCTGATGGCACTGCTGGATATCTTCTGATTTCAAAAGGAAAGTAAGCATAATGTGTAATCAATCTACTACATTACTTTGACCAATTACTCCGACTACAGATCACAAAATTGTCCATTTCTTGTCTTCAATGCTGAGAAATACAAGCAGATACTTCTCCATGATGATATATCATCAGGGAGGTGTATGACTGAAATCTAATCTGCAGGAGAACGACCCTAGACATACAGCCAATGTCCTCAAAGAAGCACTCCCAGCAAAGTTTGTATCCTCTTAATATATTGCAATCATCATTTTATATAGCACTGTGTACTTACAGTTGCTCATTTTGTCCTACCCAGCTAATTCTTCTGTTTTCCATGAGGTCTATAAGATCAAGTGATTAAAAACAGACAAGCTGAATCCTTCTAAGCTATATGTAGAAACATGAAGTCAATTTTTCTTGTGTGAGTCATGAGTCACTGCAAAAGTTTCTGGCAGGGGGAGGAAGTAGCTAGGTCAGGAGTTGAAGAGGAGAATGATTTATGTAGGAAAAAGATACTTTGTATGTTTACAAAGAGCAGAGAAAATAGAAGAATTATCTTGGTAGAAAGGCAAAACGAGCAATTGTAAATACACAGTGCTATAGAATATGATGACTGCAATATATTAAGAGGATAAAAACTTTGACGAAGCGCTTCTTTAAGAACTATCCTCAGCGTAAAAAAGAACATGCATTCCTGAAGGTGATGATTGTGCCCCTCCATTTATATGAAGATTCAGAAGTACTTGCACAAACCCACATCCACAGATTTGTGGTTACTTCTCCATCAGGTTTGAAACAAGCTCCGTGCCGAGTTCCTTCAAAAACAGTGTGCAAATGTATGTAAAACCATATGTTTTGATACGGTTTGGGTCGTCACACCAAATATTGATCTGATTGTTGATAAAAATAAACTATTATTAACACTTTTGCCTAAACATGTTGGAATAGTACTATGTGTACACATATACAGTTGTGTGAAAAAGTTTTTGCCCCTTTTTGATTTTCTATTTTTTTGCATGTTTGTCACACTTAAATGTTTTGGATCACCCCCCCAAAAAAAATATTAGACAAAGATAACACAAGTAAAACACAAAATGCTGTCTCCATTATTAACGGTATAACGGCGACCGCAAATATTAAAAAAAGTCAGATTCTCCATTTAATTTATCTCTCCTCTGATGTGATCGCACATCAGAGGAGAGAGAAATAGGGTCCCCCGATCACCCTCCGATACCTCTGGTGTCCCTGCATGACCCCGTGAAGTCCCCCGGGCCGCCAGCGTCTTATTCCAGGAGAAAATGGCAGGCGCATATGCAGTGCACCCGCCGAGATCTGCCAGCCGGCACCCGGCAACAATAGGACATTTTTCCTATTGGTTCATTTTGATCACTGTGATAGACCCTATTACAGTGATCAAAATAAAAAAAAGTAAATCAACCCCCCCTTTTATCACCCCCTTATATATATATACCCCTATACTATGTGTAGACATTTATCTTAGCTATTTTATTCTAACCTGTCAGTGTGATTTTACTGTACACCTCACTGAATTGCCGGCTTTTCTATAGAACACCGCTGCGTATTTCTCGCAAGTCACACTGTTGGTCCGTGTGTAATCCGTATTTTTCTCGCCCCCATAGACTTTCATTGGCGTATTTTTTGCGCAATACAGTGACAAACGCAGCATGCTGTGATTTTCTACGGCCGTAGAAGACCGTATAAGGCTATGTTCACACATTGCGGTTTTTACCGCGGAACCGCGGCGATTTTGCAGCTGCGGGTCCGCAGCAGTTTCCATAGCGTTTACAGTAACATGTAAACCCTATGGAAACCGCAAACCGCTGTGCACATGCTGCGGGAAAAACCGCGCGAGAACGCAGCGGTTTACAACCTGCAGCATGTCACTTCTTTGTGCAGAATCGCAGCGATTCTGCACCCATAGGAATGCATTGATCCGCTTACTTCATGCATGGGGCTGTGCACACCATGCGGGAAGTAAGCGGATAATGTGCGGGTGGTAGCCGGGGTGGAGGAGAGGAGACTCTCCTCCAGGCCCCGGGAACCATATAATTGTAAAAAAAAAAAGAATTAAAATAAAAAATCATGATATACTCACCTCTGAAGTCTCAGCGCTGCACGCGGCCGTCCAATCTCAGGTTTGCTATGCGACCAGGACCTGCGGTGACGTCGCGGTCACATGACCGTGACGTCACGAAGGTCCTTCTCGCACAGCATCTTTGGAACCAGACCGCCGCCTGCAGCGCCGAGGAGATCGGGACGTCGGAGGGTGAGTATATCATGATTTTATTATTTTTAACAGTACTATTGATGCTGCATATTGCTGCATATGCAGCATCAATAGTAGGGGTAAAATCCCGCAGCGGAACCCGCAGGACAAACCGCGATAAATCTGCAGGGATAACCGCAGCGGGTTTGCCCTGCAGATTTATCAAATCCGCTGCGGGAGAACCCGCAGGGACAGGACGCTATGTGTGAACATAGCCTAATACGGATCAGTAAAATACGGCATACAGGAGCTGGGCCATAGAGAATCATTGTACCGTATGCAATCTGTATTTTCTGCACCTCTCATACGTCCGTAAAACTCGCTAGAGTGAGGCCGGCCTTACGAAAGGTATACAAACTTGACTCCAAAATTGAACCCAATGGAAGTTATTGGCGACCCGAACTTCTGTGCTTTAAAATGGCTGTAAAATGGTCATAGTAAGGGCTAGGAGGCTGCCAAAGGAAGCAAAATGTGAGTAAGAGCAGGACAAGTGACCTTCAAACAAATTTGGATAGGAAAATGACTTAAAATAACAATAAAAAAAAAAGAAAAAATTATAATCTTGAACCAGGTGGCGGAAGTCTAAGTGAAGGAGGTAGTGACGTTGGAGGTGGCGATGCAGGTGGAAGAGGCGGAGGAGGTGTTTAACACTGTTTTTGTTTGTGTTTTATTGATTTTTTTTTTTGTGAGGTTCTCTGAAAACATGCAGTCCTCGCCCCTGGAAGAGATGGGAGGCATCAGGACTGGGTGGGACATCATTCAGAGGATTATTCTTATATTTCTTTTTAGAGCACCATTGACTCCATGGTGCTGTACATGAGGAGGGGTTACATACAAAACAAATAAAAATTACAATGGACAAACTACTAGTGACAGGTACAGAGGGGAGAGGACCCTACCCTTGTGGCCTTACTTTCTACAGGACAGTGGGGAAGGAGACCGTAGCTCTGGTGTTGATAAGGTGGCAGCGGGGTAATTGCAGGCATTAATCTGCTCTGAAGATGTGTATTTTCAAGTTCAGTTTGAAAGTTCGGATGTGTTGTGCCATAGAACTCTGTCCATGTTGCTTCCTACTCTGCTTCCTCTGCCGTTTCCTCATCTAGTCAGATAGTCCGGGTCATCTGTGCGCTCTTTTGGCATTTTCACCCTGCTTCTGTTTGCCTGTCTGTGGTGCAGCGTCCCTTCTGCCTTCCTGCTACCTGTCTCATATGCGAGGTACCCACAAGATGCAACTCCACCTTTTATTTCCTGGATAGACTGGGCGAGGAGCAGCAGCAAATGATAGTGGAATTTCAGCTGCAGCGTGCATGGCTGAGTCGCTCTACAGAATACCACTTAAAGACCAATGAGTGGGTGTCCATGTGGAACGTGTGTACTGTGTTATGCTCTTTTGAGTTCTCCACTAACATGGACAGCGCTGCTGACGCCATCAACAGCGTCACTATCACAACTTCTATGCTTTCTTGAAAAAATTATTCAGGCAATGATGGATGAGGTGGTGGCACAGGATGAAGAGAAGGAAGGTTACTTCAGAGATATATGAGGGAGACAGATTACGGATGGCTTTGTAGGTTAGTGTTGGTAGCTTAAGGTACCTTCACACTAAACGACGCAGCGATACCGACAACGATCCGGATCGCTGCAGCGTCGCTGTTTGGTCGCTGGAGAGCTGTCACACAGACAGCTCTCCAGCGACCAACTATGCCGGTAACCAGGGTAAACATCGGGTTACTAAGCGCAGGGCCGCGCTTAGTAACCCGATGTTTACCCTGGTTACCATCCTAAAAGTAAAAAAAACAAACGCTTCATACTTACCTTCCCCTGTCTATCCCCGGCGCTGTGCTTCTCTGTACTGGCTGTGAGCACAGCGGCCGGAAAGCAGAGCGGTGACGTCACCGCTCTGCTTTCCGGCCGCTGTGCTCACAGTGAGTGAAGGAAAGCACAGCGCCGGATGACAGACAGCGGAAGGTAAGTATGAAGCGTTTGTTTTTTTTACTTTTAGGATGGTAACCAGGGTAAACATCGGGTTACTAAGCGCGGCCCTGCGCTTAGTAACCCGATGTTTACCCTGGTTACCAGCGAAGACATCGCTGAATCGGTGTCACACACGCCGATTCAGCGATGTCAGCGGGAGAGCCAGCGACGAAATAAAGTTCTGGCCTTCTAGCCCCGACCAACGACATCACAGCAGGATTTTGATCGCTGCTGCGTGTCAAACTGAACGATATCGCTAGCGAGGACGCTGCAACGTCACAGATCGCTAGCGATATCGTTTAGTGTGAAGGTACCTTTAGAGTAGATCCTTTGTGGAATTGGGAGACAATGAAAGGATTTGCAGAAGGGAGAAGCAGAGGAGTAGGGAGTACAGAAGTGGAGTATTAGGGCAGCAGAGTTAAGGACAGACTAGAGAGGTGCAATGATGTGATGGGGATGATGAGGTCCTAGACCCCACATGAAGTCAAGGCCATCCGAGTGACGTGGTCAGTTGGGATAAAGAGGTGATGGTCACACTGCCACAGCTGCACAGAAAAGAGGGATCAGGATGCAAAAGCAGTGATTTCTTCCAATTTTTTTTGAGCCCCATGCATTTGTGCTCCATCTATGTGAATTAGCCGCGATTGCGTTGTTTGTCCCTGTCGCCTGGGTGATTTGTCCTGGCCGCAGTCACATGATGCTGCTGACGAGGAGTGTAGGCGGGCACCATTGTTGGTTGAGTTCCCGCTGCGTTCACGTGACGGGGATTCTTCCGGGATGGTGTGCACCTGCGCGCTCTTGATGCGGCTTCAATGGGACTGGCGGTTGGCAGTGGCCTGTAGAGATGACTTGAGGGGGTGACGCAGGTATGATCGGTGCATGATAGGATGTGCCATATTGGTAGAACTATATGCGCCTTGTTGTATAAAGATCGTGGATTGGCATATTTGACGCCTCTGTTCTGAAGAAGCTCATTGGCCCAAACATTTCTGAATAATCTACATGGGACTCTGTGGATTGGTTGGCGATTCCTATGGAAACCATGATGCACTGAGCTGATTTGTCAATAGAATTGTAAACATAATGTAAATTATTAGTGTATGTATATTATCTATAACATATATATTATGAATAGATTTACGATTGAGGATTTTTAGTACACGTGTTTGATGTATGTTTTTTGTATTACTATGTAAAAATTGTATTGTGGGCTGTGGCTTGATGGTGTTTGGTGCACTGTGTGGCATTCACACTATTTAAGCTGGCCCTATGCATTGTATTGTATGCTTGAAAAACACCTATATGGTCGAAACGTTGCTTCACTATGGCAGAATAAACTTTTTTTTCTTAAATCACTACACCCGGATGGAGCGCTGTCTTTCTACTATTTTGATTGCTTGGACTATCCAGGAAGGTTCCCTGGATCTGGAACGGGCGCCCCAATAAGTGAGTGCTGTCAGCCTTCTTCTTGTATATGGATACGTCCAGGCAATTTTTCCACTGCACCATCAGCCAAAAAATAAAAATGTTATAGCTCTGAGAATAAAGTGATGCAAAAATAATTTTTTCTATAAAATAGTTTTAATTGTGTAAAAGCGCCAAAACATTAAAAAACTATATATAAATGCGATATCGCTGTAATCGTACTTGCCCGAAGAATAAAGCTGCCTTATTAATTTTCCACACACGGAACGGTAAAAAAAAAACAATTCCTGCATTGTTGGTTTTTGTATATTCTGCTTCCAAGAAATCGAAATAGAAAGGGATCAAAAAATCTAATGAACCCAAACATGGTACCAATAAAAACTGCAGCACGTCCTGCAAAAAAACAACCCCTCATGTGACTTTGTCGGAAGAAATATGGAAAGATTATAGCTCTCAAAATATGATGATGCAAAAACTAGTTTTTGAAAAGAAAAAAAGCCAAACCTAAAAGCTCAATATAAATCTAGTATCTCTCTAATCACACCGACCCAAAGAATAAAGTCGAATAATCACTTATACCGTACGAGAAGGTAAAAAATAAATAAAAGCAATTCTTCACCTTCTGTTGTTTTTTTTCTCTTTCTGCCTCCCAAAAATCGCATTAAAGCTCCGCTCACATTTATCCTACGCTCTACGCTGAGCGCCTACATCAGGGTTTCCATGTAAATCTCTGAAATACTTGATTCAGACGGAACCCTCGATGTAATATTCCCCAGAATGTGGCAGGAGGAGGCATAGTAGACCTGTCTTACCTCTGCTCCGGCAGTGTTTGTGTTTTTATTAGGAGTGCATAAAATTGCAGTCAGCCAAGGTTTTGTGCATCTCTGAACAGAAGGACACTGCTGAACAGAGGCCAGAGTACTGCTTAGTCATATAGCAAAACTCGGGAAGGATGGAGCGACTCCCTCCCGAGTCTCGTCGTATGGCTAAGCAGTACTGTGGAGCCACATATGGGGTATTTCTACATTGAGCAGAGATTGTGGGACAAATTATGGTGACATTTTTACCCATTTCACAGTGTGAAAGTGTAAAATCTGTGGCTGAAACTAAATTTTGGTGGCAAAAATGTAATTATTTTTATCTTCATTGCCCAATGGTATAAAATTCTGTGACCCACCTGTGGTGTCCATATGATCACTGCACACTCAGATGAATTCATTGAGAGATGTAGTTTGTAAAATGGTGTCTTTTATGATGGGTTCTCCTCTTCTGGCACCTCAGGAGCTCTGCCAGTGTGACATGACACCGTCAAACCTGTCCTGCAAAATCTGAACTCCAATATTGTGCTTCTTCCCTTCTGAGCTTTGTACTGTGCCTCAAAAGTAGTTTTCGACTATCAGCGTACTCAGGAGAAATTGCACAACAAATTTTGGGGTGCATTTTCTCCTGCTATACTGGGGAAAATTTAAAAAAATGAGGCTAAAAAAACATTTTTGTAAGGAAAATGTAATTTTTTGTCACAGCTCAACGTTATAAACTTCTATGAAGCACATGGAGGTTCAAAGTGTTCACCACACATTTACATAAGTTCCCTGAGAGGTCTAGTTTCCAAAATGGTGTCACTTGGGCAGTTTCCACTGTTTAGGCACATCATCGGCTCTCCAAATGCAACATGGGCTCTGCTAATTATTCTAGCAAATTTTACATTCAAAAAGTCAAATGGCACTCCTTCCCTTCCGAGCCCTGCTGCATGCCCAAACAGTGATTTTTCGACACATATGGGGTATCATGATGCTCAGGAGAAATTCAACAACAAATTTTGGGGTCCAATTTTTCATGTTACCCTTGCGAAAATAAAAAATAGGGTCTAATTAAAATTTTTGTGAAAACAAGTTAAATGTTCATTTTTTCCTTCCACGTTCCAATAATTTCTGTGAAGCATCTGAAGGGTTAATAAACTTTTTGAATATTGTTTTGAGGACTGTGAGGGGTGCTGTTTTTTAGAATGGTGTCACTATTGGGTATTTTCTAGAGTCAAATATGATGCCATCTATCCAAAAGCTAAAACTTGGCCAAAAGAACAATGTGGCCAAAAGAACAATGATTCCAAGCACACCAACCATCTTCATAACCGTTGAAAAAATAAGAAGGGATAATGCTCTGGGCCTCACCATAGGTCATAGCTAGCATCAACATTTTTACTAATGATCTCAATTTATCTTAATGGACCACTAAAGGGTTTTTTTATGTTCTTGTATGGGTAAAACTATAAAAACATAGTTATTAAGGTCAAAGGAAAACTTTAAGTCTATCTTGTTCAACCCATAGCCTAACCTAACATGCCCTAACATGTTGATCCAGAGGAAGGCAAAAAAACCCCATGTGGCAAACAGTAAGCTCCACATTGGGGAAAAATTTCCTTCCCGACTCCACATACGGCAATCAGACTGCTTCCCTGGATCAACGCCCTATCAAGGAAACTAGTGTATATAACCTGTAACATTATAGTTTTCAAGAAAGGCATCCAGTCCCCTCTTAAATTTTAGTAATGAATCACTCATTACAACATCATACAGCAGAGAGTTCCACAGTCTCACTGCTCTTACAGTAAAGAATCCACGCCTGTGATTGTGATTATTCTTAAACCTTCTTTCCTCAAGACGTAGAGGTTACCCCCTTGTCCCCGTCTCAGGTCTATGAGTAAAGAGGTGATTAGAAATGTCTCTGTACTGTCCCCTCATATATTTATACATTAAAATAAGGTTATTGATGGCTAAAAATATGAAGTGCTTACAAGCTCTTCCCAAAAGTGCTTGTAAGTTCTATGAAACTGGCCAAAAGCACTGGTGCTCACTAGTGATGAGCGAGTGTACTCGTTGCTCGCGTTTTCCCGAGCACGCTCGGGTGACCTTCGAGTGTTTGACTGCTCGGAGATTTAGTTTTCATCACGGCAGCTGAATGATTTACAGCTACTAGCCTGCTTGATTACATGTGGGGATTCCCTAGCAACCAGGCAACCCCCACATGTACTTAGCCTGGCTATTCAGCTGCCGTGATGAAAACGAAATCTCCGAGCAGTCATAAATACTCAGAGGTCACCCGAGCGTGCTCGGGAAAACCCGAGCAATGAGTACACTCGCTCATCACTAGTGCTCACTGCTAGTTCCCAATTCAGACAATATCAGTGCTACTGCACTCCTTCAGTGCTGCTGAGACAAAGCTGACTTTACTTGCACCATCGGAGAATGCACAGTTCAGGATACAAGTGTGATAATGCCACTTGTCCCTTCTGTGAAACAAGAGTGCCAATCTTCCAGCAAACATGAGGCAAGCCCATTAAAACGAACATAAGGGGAACCAACAATTTTGCATTTAGCTGCCTCTTGCGATGCACCACACCAACAATTAGGAGGTGCCTCATCAATGAGACCTGTCTCCCAGATTGGGAAGCACTGCCATAGACAAATGCTCTGAACTTGTTGACCTGACAATAATCAATCATTCCTAAATTATTACTAAAATGTTTTTTGGGCTCATGAACATAATATTGAGCCCGTGCAAATAACTTACGGTGTGCTATCTAAAATTCAGGTCATGCAGAGGTAAAGTAAAGAAAGTAAAGGCACTTCAATAGGTGGCTATTACAACTGTAACAGACAGAGGCCTGTATCTGTATATTACTTGGCATGCTTGTTCCCTCATCTAACTTGCATTGTGCACATAGCATTCCTACTACCTTCTTGGCCAGGATTTTTCACATAGTGTAGGCTTGAGCTAAGGCTACGTTCACACTAGCGTTTGGCTAGTGTGCGTCGCGCTAGCGTCGGGCGACGCAGCGGCGACGCACGCGTCATGCGCCCCTATGTTTAACATGGGGGACGCATGCGTTTTTGCTTGTTGCGTTTTCCGACACGTGCGTCTTTTTTGACGCTAGCGTCGGACCAAGAAAACGCAACAAGTTGCATTTTTCTTGCGTCCGATTTTCGTCAAAAAACGACGCACGCGTCGAAAAACGCAGCGTTTTTCGGTGCGTTGTGCGTCGCGTCGCCGACGCAGCGGCGCACAACGCTAGTGTGAACGTAGCCTAAATGTAAATGTGAAGGGATATGTGGATGATTAGAAAGGCAGGTGGCAGAGTGGAGAATTCATCTAAGACCCATACAATGCAATGAATGATGTATTATGCTCTTGGGAATGTAGCATTGATTATTAATTGGAATTTGACCAAATAGATCCCTTTTATTGCATGGCATACATTTTTCATATTGTTCCAAGATCAAATTTAACATATTCCTTCTCGACTTGTGTACTATAAATGGTGATTGTATGATGCCTTTCTTTAACATGATGTTGAGAACGGCGTCTCGTGGTGTTCCCTTCTGTCTCAGCATGGATTTCTAGGCTTTCAACTGCATTCGACCATGGCTGGTTTAGCAGGTGCTTTCTGCTGTGTGATACTGGTAAAAGGCTTTGTAACCCTTCTATTTAATATGGAAAACGAGTGGGATGACTCAGAGTGAATTTCCCTTAATTATGTGCAAATAGGAGCAACTACACACATTACAGCCCTTCATCTGTAGGACACACTTGTACATGCTTTGTGCTTCCTTTGTTGCAAGCCGTCTCTTTATTTATGTCTAGGAATCGCCATGATGGTAATGTAACACATCGATGGCTTTAAATGAATTATATCCACCCTGATGCATCCTTTCTAACACTCAATATTTTGCAGATTAGCCTTTGGATCGATAATGAAAAGGCATGGCATGCTGAGAATAAATTACCTGTTCCACGACTCAGATAATGAATCTAAATCTAGAAAATCAGCAGATTGTCAGTGTGCCCTTTAGAGTTTTTTTTTTTCCATTTGGATTTGTAAGACCTGTGTCTATAAATATAAGATATGCATTATGCATTGACCTTCAAGGAATTTACTTCCATAAAAGTAGTCATTATTTTCCATTTTTTGCAGAACGCATGCTAAGGGTGCATGTATTTGTATGCAGCTCTCACGTTTGGGTCAGTCCGTGCACTGCATTGCGATCGTCATCCGTGTTATACGGCCGTCTGACTGCTCCCTAACTGTAATGATTCCAGTAAATGATGATAAACATAAACTCAGATGTTTCATGTTTTTATTTAGGGGAGTGCTTATTTTTCTTTGAGTATACAATGTCTTTTAAATCGTGGGAATCCACAATTTTTCCCTTCACCATGACAGCACCGTACGTGAGAGATGGCATCCGCCCCGAGGAACAGGAAACCTGCAGCAGAGATAAAAGAAGGGGGCGGCACCTCTCTCCTCAGTTTTTTGGTTTCCTGTTCCTGCAGGTGGATGCCTGTGGCAGAGCGCTTACCTCCAGAGGGATCTCCCTCTGATGATCGCCAGTCTGGAGGCTGAGGTCCGCTGCGGGGGCCGCCGTACTCGGCGGCATCACGTACGGTGCTGTCAGGGCAAATCCTTGGTCTGAGGGAGCTGCTGCGTGCCGCGCCTCATTCCCCTGCTGGACTCCTCGGCGTCCGCTGCGTTCAGGAGGCTGGTCTGGGAAAGGGGCGTGTCAGTCACAGACGCTGGTGCCGAAGTGAAGGTGACGACTTCCGGTCTCACAGGAAGTAACGTCATACGCCGGAGGAGCCGCTCTTACCCTATAAAAGAAAAAGTGAATGCGGCAACTGCCTCCCAAACATGGCAGAGCCCGCAGCAGATCCTGGCATACCGGCAGTACCAGTACGCAAGATAAATGAAGAGGCACAAGCTACCAGGGTACCCAGGGTCCTGGAGGAGTGATTGCCTTTGTAAGGCAAGACACACATACTTTACACCATGTATTTTTTAGGGAAGGAAAACTACCTCAAAACAGAAGAATAGGGCTTGTGCACTATGCAAAGAAACCCTCCCTAGACTTTATAGCAAACAAATCTGCCAGTCATGCATTGATAAAACAGTAGCAGAAGAGTCTTCTTCCCTATTGCAGAGGTCCATGCGGGGCAGACACTGGAAAGAGAGGGGATTCCTCTTCAATAAGCCTCCCCCCCAAACCTGACCCCAAACACCAATGACACCAAAATCCCAGTGGGGGGAAGACTCTGATTGTTCGTCCACCACTGGGCAGCATTACCAGCTTCTCAATGGGTAACCAGCTTGTTATCGGAAGGTCTATAGTTCAAATTCTCCAGCCCCCCGTCAAGTCGCATGATAATGACCCAGGTGGCCGAAAAACATCAGGCCACACTAGAGAGACAGGTCCATCTCCTCATACAAAAAGGGGTCCTAATAAGAGTACCTCACCAGGAGATAGGGAAAGGTTTCTACAGCACCTTGTTCCTCACGCCAAAATCGGACGGCTCGCTGAGAGCAATATTCAACTTAAAGGCACTAAACCGCTATATTCAAGTTGAGAGCTTCAAGATGGAAACTCTAAGAACGGCATTAAAAGTACTCGACCTGGACTGTTACATGGCAGTAATAGATCTTACAGATGCTTACTACCATGTGCCAATTGCTGGCCAACATCAACAGTACCTAAGATTAGTGGTAAACATTGCAAAAATTCCCACCCATCTGCAATACCAATGCCCTCCCTTCGGGGTGGCTCTAGCTCCACGTTTATTTACAAAAATTATTTCCGAAGTAGCGTCTTTTATCAGAAAGGAAGATATAATACCGGTACCCAATTTGGACAAAAAATATAACTGTTCCAACTGGGACAGCCCATTACGCTACGGAAGGCAATGTCACTCTTGGGTGTTCTAACAGCAACAATCCCAGCGACCCGGTGGGCGCAAGCCCACACGAGGGAATTGCAATGGCAGATACTATCCAAGCAAACAAAAAATCCAAACAACTTGAATCGGAAAATTCTTCTATCACCAAGAGTTCCAAGACTCATTAAGATGGTGGCTGAGAACAGAAAATTTAAACAACGTGGTGCCTTGGTTAGTGCAGAATCCAGTGGTGCTAACTACTGATGCAAGCCCATGGGGGTGTGGAGCACACCTAGAGGGGTAAGTCCTACAGGGTCAATTGGGGGCCTCAATGAGGGCAGCATCTTCCAATCTAAAAGAACTGTCAGCGGTGATGCAAGGATTTTTTCATATAGGAGAAAAAATCCAGGGAAAACATGTGGTAGTGTTGTCCGACAACAACACAACTATAGCCTACATAAATAGGCAAGGGGGCACAAGATCAGCATCCCTTATGGCAGAGGCCAAAGAACTGTTCACATGGGCAGAAAACAACCTTTCCCTAGCGGGAACATGCTTAAAAGGTTCAGAGAATCTGGTAGCCGATTTCTTAAGCCGTCACATATTACATCAAGGAGAGGTGTCCCTGAACCAGGAAATATTTGGGAAAATCTGTACCAGCTGGGGCATTCCAGAAATAGACTTGTTTGCCACAAAAGAAAATCGGAAAGTGAGGAAGTTCTATTCTCTGAACCCAAGAGAACACCCGGAGGGAGACCAGCAAGCAAAAAAGAAAAGGGCACACAGCAACAAGTGACAGCAAAAAGTACAGCCAAGAAGCAACGAAGAGTGGTGGTGGTGGGAGACTCACTACTGAGAGGCACCGAAGCAGCCATCTGCAGACCGGACATAACTGCAAGAGAAGTATGCTGCCTTCCAGGTGCGATGATCAAGGATGTGACCGATAGGATACCAAAGCTCTTCAGCTCCAAGGACGTCCACCCATTTCTTCTGATACATGTTGGCACCAATGACACGGCAAGGAAGGACCTACCGACAATCTGCAAGGACTTTGAAGAGTTGGGGAAGAAAGTAAAGGAACTGGATGCACAGGTAGTTTGTTCTTCTATCCTTCCAGTAGACGGGCATGGCACCAGGAGATGGAACAGGATCCTTGATGCAAACAACTGGCTAAGACGATGGTGCAGACAACAAGGATTTGGATTCCTGGACCACGGTGTGAATTACTGGTATGATGGACTCCTCGCCAGAGACGGACTACACCTCAACAAACCTGGGAAACACACATTCGCCAGAAGACTCGCTACACTCATCAGGAGGGCGTTAAACTAAAAGAAGAGGGGACGGGAAGAAAAACATTAGACTCGAACAAAGACGACCCAGGAAAACATACTCAGAAGGGAGGTAAGAACATTTCTAAAACAATCCACAGTGAGGAGATTGGAACAAAACAAAATCCTCTAAACTGCATGCTCGCAAACGCCAGAAGCCTGACAAACAAGATGGAAGAACTAGAAGCAGAAATATCTACAGGTAACTTTGACATAGTGGGAATAACCGAGACATGGTTAGATGAAAGCTATGACTGGGCAGTTAACTTACAGGGTTACAGTCTGTTTAGAAAGGATCGTAAAAATCGGAGAGGAGGAGGGGTTTGTCTCTATGTAAAGTCTTGTCTAAAGTCCACTTTAAGGGAGGATATTAGCGAAGGGAATGAGGATGTCGAGTCCATATGGGTTGAAATTCATGGAGGGAAAAATGGTAACAAAATTCTCATTGGGGTCTGTTACAAACCCCCAAATATAACAGAAAGCATGGAAAGTCTACTTCTAAAGCAGATAGATGAAGCTGCAACCCATAATGAGGTCCTGGTTATGGGGGACTTTAACTACCCGGATATTAACTGGGAAACAGAAACCTGTGAAACCCATAAAGGCAACAGGTTTCTGCTAATAACCAAGAAAAATTATCTTTCACAATTGGTGCAGAATCCAACCAGAGGAGCAGCACTTTTAGACCTAATACTATCTAATAGACCTGACAGAATAACAAATCTGCAGGTGGTTGGGCATTTAGGAAATAGCGACCACAATATTGTGCAGTTTCACCTGTCTTTCACTAGGGGGACTTGTCAGGGAGTCACAAAAACATTGAACTTTAGGAAGGCAAAGTTTGAACAGCTTAGAGATGCCCTTAATCTGGTAGACTGGGACAATATCCTCAGAAATGAGAATACAGATAATAAATGGGAAATGTTTAAGAACATCCTAAATAGGCAGTGTAAGCGGTTTATACCTTGTGGGAATAAAAGGACTAGAAATAGGAAAAACCCAATGTGGCTAAACAAAGAAGTAAGACAGGCAATTAACAGTAAAAAGAAAGCATTTGCACTACTAAAGCAGGATGGCACCATTGAAGCTCTAAAAAACTATAGGGAGAAAAATACTTTATCTAAAAAACTAATTAAAGCTGCCAAAAAGGAAACAGAGAAGCACATTGCTAAGGAGAGTAAAACTAATCCCAAACTGTTCTTCAACTATATCAATAGTAAAAGAATAAAAACTGAAAATGTAGGCCCCTTAAAAAATAGTGAGGAAAGAATGGTTGTAGATGACGAGGAAAAAGCTAACATATTAAACACCTTCTTCTCCACGGTATTCACGGTGGAAAATGAAATGCTAGGTGAAATCCCAAGAAACAATGAAAACCCTATATTAAGGGTCACCAATCTAACCCAAGAAGAGGTGCGAAACCGGCTAAATAAGATTAAAATAGATAAATCTCCGGGTCCGGATGGCATACACCCACGAGTACTAAGAGAACTAAGTAATGTAATAGATAAACCATTATTTCTTATTTTTAGTGACTCTATAGCGACAGGGTCTGTTCCGCAGGACTGGCGCATAGCAAATGTGGTGCCAATATTCAAAAAGGGCTCTAAAAGTGAACCTGGAAATTATAGGCCAGTAAGTCTAACCTCTATTGTTGGTAAAATATTTGAAGGGTTTCTGAGGGATGTTATTCTGGATTATCTCAATGAGAATAACTGTTTAACTCCATATCAGCATGGGTTTATGAGAAATCGCTCCTGTCAAACCAATCTAATCAGTTTTTATGAAGAGGTAAGCTATAGACTGGACCACGGTGAGTCATTGGACGTGGTATATCTCGATTTTTCCAAAGCGTTTGATACCGTGCCGCACAAGAGGTTGGTACACAAAATGAGAATGCTTGGTCTGGGGGAAAATGTGTGTAAATGGGTTAGTAACTGGCTTAGTGATAGAAAGCAGAGGGTGGTTATAAATGGTATAGTCTCTAACTGGGTCGCTGTGACCAGTGGGGTACCGCAGGGGTCAGTATTGGGACCTGTTCTCTTCAACATATTCATTAATGATCTGGTAGAAGGTTTACACAGTAAAATATCGATATTTGCAGATGATACAAAACTATGTAAAGCAGTTAATACAAGAGAAGATAGTATTCTGCTACAGATGGCTCTGGATAAGTTGGAAACTTGGGCTGAAAGGTGGCAGATGAGGTTTAACAATGATAAATGTAAGGTTATACACATGGGAAGAGGGAATCAATATCACCATTACACACTGAACGGGAAACCACTGGGTAAATCTGACAGGGAGAAGGACTTGGGGATCCTAGTTAATGATAAACTTACCTGGAGCAGCCAGTGCCAGGCAGCAGCTGCCAAGGCAAACAGGATCATGGGGTGCATTAAAAGAGGTCTGGATACACATGATGAGAGCATTATACTGCCTCTGTACAAATCCCTAGTTAGACCGCACTTGGAGTACTGTGTCCAGTTTTGGGCACCGGTGCTCAGGAAGGATATAATGGAACTAGAGAGAGTAGAAAGGAGGGCAACAAAATTAATAAAGGGGATGGGAGAACTACAATACCCAGATAGATTAGCGAAATTAGGATTATTTAGTCTAGAAAAAAGACGACTGAGGGGCGATCTAATAACCATGTATAAGTATATAAGGGGACAATACAAATATCTCGCTGAGGATC
Source organism: Ranitomeya imitator (assembly GCF_032444005.1). Lineage (NCBI taxonomy): Eukaryota > Metazoa > Chordata > Amphibia > Anura > Dendrobatidae > Ranitomeya > Ranitomeya imitator. The sequence continues at coordinate 1,037,309,568 of NC_091282.1, forward strand.
TGTTTATACCAAGGAAGGTGACGGGCACAAGGGGGCATTCTTTGCGTCTGGAGGAGAGAAGGTTTTTCCACCAACATAGAAGAGGATTCTTTACTGTTAGGGCAGTGAGAATCTGGAATTGCTTGCCTGAGGAGGTGGTGATGGCGAACTCAGTCGAGGGGTTCAAGAGAGGCCTGGATGTCTTCCTGGAGCAGAACAATATTGTATCATACAATTATTAGGTTCTGTAGAAGGACGTAGATCTGGGTATTTATTATGATGGAATATAGGCTGAACTGGATGGACAAATGTCTTTTTTCGGCCTTACTAACTATGTTACTATGTTACTATGATGCACTTCTGTACTGATGGAACTTTCATCTAGCATATGCGTTTCCCTCGATACCATTAATCCTGACAGTCCTCAAGAATATCCGGGAAGACAAGACACGAGTAATCCTTGTCGCTCCCTTTTGGCCAAAAAGGGCATGGTTCACATGGCTCAAACGCGTGTCTATCTCGGACCCATGGATCCTTCCGGATACTCCGAACCTCCTACACCAGGGACCAGTACAACACCCTCAAGTACACAGGCTCCATCTCACCACCTGGAACTTGAGAGGGGGCTCCTACTAGCAAAGGGATTCTCTAACCCTTTGGTGAACATATTGCTCGCCAGCAGGAAAAAGGTCACGTCAGACAAATGCCAGAAAATTTGGCAGAAATTCCTGGAATTCTCGGGGTGACAATTGTCCAAAACGAGCCAAGAAATTCCGGTAAAAGAAATTATAGAATTTCTTCAAAAAGGGTTAGAAAGGGGGCTATCTACTAGCACCTTAAAAGTGCAAGTTTCCGCCCTAGGTGCGTTGTTTGATCAGAAACTTGCTGACCACCCTTGGGTCTATAGGTTCATCCGGGCCTCCTTTGCAGCCAGACCCTCAAAATTACTACCTAAGGTGGCTCCCTGGGATCTAAATTTAGTTTTAAATGCCCTAACCTCCCCCCTTTGAGCCTCTCTTCCATTTCAATAAAGGCTTTAACCCTAAAAATGGTCCTCCTGGTTTCCCTAACTTCAGCTCGACGTACCTGCGAGCTGCAAGCTATTTCGGTAAACCCACCTTACACTACCTTTCAGGAGGACAAAGTGATTATTAACACTGACCCGGCCTTCCTTCCAACTCAAAATTCCATAGAGACCAGGAAATAATCTTGCCCTCAAGATTCCAACCAAAATCCCAGGGAGAACAAACCTTCCATTGTCTTGTTGTCAGACGCTGCCTGCTTCAGTACATAGAGGCCACAAAAACTTGACGTCAGTCATCAGCCCTTTTTGTCTGCTTCCAGGGGACAAACAGGAAAAAAAGGCCTCAAGATCAACTATTGCACAGTGGTTGCGTGCGGCTATTTCACTTTCATATTCTTCCTCTGGTCAAGTTCCCCCACTGGGTGTTACGGCTCACTCCACGCATGCTATTGCTACATCCTGGGCAGAAAGGGCAAATGCTTCCGTGGAACAGATTTTCAGAGCGGCGGTATGGTCTTCACCCTCCACTTTCTTCCGACATTATAGGCTAGACCTAGGTCTGTCAAACCTTTCTTTTGGGAGGAAAGTGCTATCTGCTGTTGTCCCACCCTAGGAGTCTTTCTATTTCTTCCTCTCACGTACGGTGCTGTCATGGTGAAGGGAAAAAATAATTACTTACTGGTAATTTGATTTTCCAGAACCATGACAGCACCGCATTAATTCCCGCCCTATCTTGGTGATGGTTGTGTGATGCACAAAAAAAAAAAAAAAAAAGGAATATTCATTCCGTATATACTCGAGTATAAGCCGACCCGAGTATAAGCCGACCCTCCTAATTTTGCCACAAAAAACTGGGAAAACTTATTGACTCGACTATAAGCCTAGGGTGGAAAATGCAGCAGCTACCAGTTAATGTCAAAAATAAAAATAGATACCAATAAAAGTAAAATTAATTGAGACATCAGTAGGTTAAGTGTTTTTGAATATCTATATTGAATCAGGAGCCCCATATAATGCTCCATGCAGTTCATGATGAGCCCATAAGATGCTCTATATAAAAAAGTTCCACATATACAATGCTCTGCACCATTCATTATTGCCCCATAGCTGTGCCATATAGTGCTCTGCACCGTTCATTATTGCCCCATAGCTGTGCCATATAGTGCTCTGCACCGTTCATTTTTGTCCCATAGCTGTGCCATATAGTGCTCTGCACCGTTCATTATTGCCCCATAGCTGTGCCATATAGTGCTCTGCACCGTTCATTATTGCTCCATAGCTGTGCCATATAGTGCTCTGCACCGTTCATTATTGCCCTATAGCTGTGCCATATAGTGCTCTGCACCGTTCATTATTGCCCCATAGCTGTGCCATATAGTGCTCTGCACCTTTCATTATTGCCCCATAGCTGTGCCATATAGTGCTCTGCATCGTTCATTCTTGCCCATAGCTGTGCCATATAGTGCTCTGCACCGTTCATTATTGCCCCATAGCTGTGCCATATAGTGCTCTGCACCGTTCATTTTTGTCCCATAGCTGTGCCATATAGTGCTCTGCACCGTTCATTATTGCCCCATAGCTGTGCCATATAGTGCTCTGCACCGTTCATTTTTGTCCCATAGCTGTGCCATATAGGTCTCTGCACCGTTCATTATTGCCCCATAGCTGTGCCATATAGTGCTCTGCACCGTTCATTATTGCCCCATAGCTGTGCCATATAGTGCTCTGCACCGTTCATTATTGCCCCATAGCTCTGCCATATAGTGCTCTGCACCGTTCATTTTTGTCCCATAGCTCTGCCACATAGTGCTCTGCACCGTTCATTTTTGTCCCATAGCTCTGCCATATAGTGCTCTGCACCGTTCATTTTTGTCCCATAGCTGTGCCATATAGTGCTCTGCACCGTTCATTATTGCCCCATTGATGTACCATAGAAAGCTGTGCCATTGCTGCTGCTGCAATAAAAAAAAAAAAAGCCATACTCACCTCTCTTGCTTGCAGCTCCTCAGCATCCGGTCCCGGCGTCTCTCTGCACTGACTGATCAGGCAGAGGGCGGCGCGCACACTATATGCATCATTGCGCCCTCTGACCTGCACAGTCAGAGCGGAGCGGCGCCGGGAAGATGGAGCGGCGCCCGGCATGTGGAACGCGGACAGGTGAATATGTAATACTTACCTGCTCCCGGCGTCCCGCTCCTTCTCCCGGACAGCTGGTCTTCTGTGCCGCAGCCTCTTCCTCTATCAGCGGTCACCGTTACCACTGATTAGAGAAATGAATATGCGGCTCCACCCCTATGGGAGTGGAGTCCATATTCATTTTTCTAATGAGCGGTCCCACGTGACCGCTGAAGAGGGGAAGAGCTGCAGCACCCGAAGACCGTGGGACGGCAGGGGGGAGCGCCAGGATCGTCGGGACTAGGTAAGTATGCCTCAGCGCCCTCTCCCCCTCACCCGCCGACCCTGCCGCCCACCGTGACTCGAGTATAAGCCGAGAGGGGCACTTTCAGCCCAAAAATTTGAATTTAACATACGTGTGTGTACTAACAAGGCAGTCATCTTCCATACTCTAAAACAAACTGAGGAGAGAGGTGCCGCCCCCTCTTTTATCTCTGCTGCAGGTTTCCTGTTCCTGGGGCGGATGCCATCTCTCACGTACGGTGCTATCATGGTTCTGGAAAATCAAATTACCGGTAAGTAATTATCATTTTTCCAAGAGAAAGATGTTTTAGGACACAAGGTTTTTGGCATCTTCATGGTCATTTCCTGAGCACTTGCCTTCGTCATTTTAACAGCTTGCATTTTTTTCTAGAGATTTTCCATAATTTTTGCGTTGTCTTTTTTGGTATGGTTTGTTTCTTTATTGCATTGAACAATGAAGAAACTGGTAGCGATTTCTGAAGCAAAACTGTTAGGAGAATGCTGAAAAAGAAACTGGTCAGCTTGCCTATTTTATCAGCTTAATGTGAAACCTGAAGCAGTCAAAAGACACTCAAAAGCTTTATCATAAGAGCAATTTTTTAATTTTTTTTACTTAGAAATGCATGTGTTCATTCTTTTGAGCTTTTGAGTTTATTAAGTGGGTTTCAATGCAAACCCACCTGAAAAAATCTTTATTTTTTAGACTTCTGCACATTGGAATCCACCATTTAATAGGAAGAACATACTAAATTATTCACAGGAAAATCATGGCTCTCAAGTCATCTTTTGGGAATATTTATTTAATTTAATGCTGCATTTTTTTGCAATAGGGTGTTAGGTGTCGAGTTTCCGCCTCTGCACAGGGGGAATCTCGAACCATCTCTGCTGCGGTCTCCCATTCTTCTCCAGCCGCAGTGGAGTCTGCTCAGCGGAGACGTCGTTCCCAGCGTCTTGCTCAGTCTCACTCTGTGCATAGGATTACTGCTGCTTTGCCTGCTTCTGCCATTGAACCCAGTGCTGGGAAGCGGCGATCAGACGCTTTTGGGATCTAAGTCCTGCTTTTTCCCTTCTGAGCATGCCCAGGGTGAGATCTCCCATTGGACATCGAGGGTCACATGCTCAGATGCTGCAGCGGTTCCCATTGGTCCTTTATTTGAAGGTCCTGAACGTGCTGCAGCTATATAAGCTGCGCATGACCGCACGGCCATGCACTAGTGTACATTTGTAAACGTGTGTGTGTTGTGTGTGAAAGTCGTTCATTAAAATCCCCTCCCTATTGGATGACTGTTCGCGGAAGGTGGGTGATTGCTATCTAGCGCCCGACTTAGCTACCAGCACGTTACACACCATACAGCGTCTTAATTGCTGTGACCGCCAGTGCAGCGTCGTGCGCTTTCACACAGCTCTTTCCTGACCCAAGCCTGGGTGGTTAGTGGCGTCCGCCAGTGCGGCACCGCATGCACTCTCGTGCATCTGTTATTATTACTTTGGTTACGCTGACACCCCCTTAGCGGTGTCGAGCGCAAGTAGACTAGTCGGACTCGGATCCCAAGTCTTGGGACTGAGCTTGGTGACTCCTTGCTTGCGCTCTTGTGTGCGATACCGCAGCCCTGTGACTTAACAGGGTTCGCTTCCTTCACACAGGGTGAAGTTAACCCGTGTGTGCATTCACATTGTACCGCCATATAGTCCATCATTACTTGGCAGCAGGTTCCATCTCTGCACGGTGGACCCCGGGCTGCGAACGCACCTTAATCTATCTTATTATTTGGTGCGTTCTGCTAGCCCTAACATAGGGTTTGTTATATATTTTGACTTGTATGACCATTTTTAGTCAGTGACACTCCCGAGGATGTTTTGAACCTAGCTTCACTTCATGCAGAAGGTTACCACAATGAGGTCAACACACAGGGACAATATCAGGGAACTGAGACAAAAAATGGTAATGACATAGAACCACGACCACGTCATAACACAGAAATAACAAACCCCACATTATAATACAGGGATTGTGCCCACACCCATGGCACAATACCTGGATGCATACAAGGCATCACACTAAAAATATGGCAGTTTACAGCATAATACAAAATCCTTTCCACATGTAGTGTAAAAAATCATCATGGGAATGAAGGCATGTGACGGATTTTCAAAACCATAGAAATGTATGCCCAATCGATTACTTACAGTGTACCTCTACTTTCACAAGAAAATGATTACAGTGTAGGAATAAAATTATTTTTCGAAATCACTCTTTTAATGATTTTTGCTAAACTAGGCAGCATCCTTCTTCTGCTGTTAGACCACCATCTTCAATATGGGAGTGAGAGTCATAAGATTTTATAGTATTCACTCCTGCACTGAAGTCGGGAACCAAGAGCGACAGCCCACAGCACATATTTTGGGCGGTCTGTACCAGCAAAAATAGTTAAGAGTGATTTGTTAAAATTATTTTACTCCAGAGACTTACACTATAATTATTTTCTTGTAAAAGTGGAGGTATGCTGTAACCGTACCGTAACTTGCTGATATAATGTCACCACTACTCACAGTTGGAATGTTTCTAGGCTACCTCCATCCTTTAAAACACACATTTTACTGTTTTCCCAACAAGTATGTAAATTCTATTAAGTAGGTGGTTAAACAGGTTTGCACTTCATCAATATTCAGATTCGTTTTCTCTCTCCCGTACACGACACTGTATCCGATAGCCAAGACCTTCCTGAAGTCCATGTTCTACCACAAAAATAATGTACACATGCAGTATGCACGGTTATTAATGTTAAGCATGGTTCTTCTCGAATGTGCAAGGTTTCAGCAGCGAATCAGGGAAGACAGTGAACACAGTTTGTCATTCGATCTAGAGTTTGCAGCTTGACACTTTTATACGGTACTTCAAAAAAGACCAGACATATAGTGCTATAGTGCTATGAACACCTCAAAAATACGGTTATATTTTTATTAATTAAGGGGGTTGTCCACTACTCGGACAAGCTCTTTTCAATCTGAATGTTTGTTTCCGTTAAAATAAAAACACCTATACTTGCCTCTGGTGTCGGCGCTGTTCTAGTGGTGTCGGCACTCATGTTCCCTGGGCTCACGTGAGGTTGTCCTGCACCAAATCATCGCCGACTTCACTGTCCCCACCTTCGGACGAATTGAACATCAACAGGAAGTCAGGGCTGCTTCTGCAGTGAAGTTGGTGCTCATTGGGCACAAGGCTCTTGTAACTTAACAGTCATGTACTGGTGGACAACCCTTTTAAAGTTGTATAAAGCTACATACTCTAAAAGAAATCTTACAACCAAAAAAAAGCTTGAAGTGGCTGTCCATTACTTTGAAAAAAACATTTTTAAAATACTATACTCCCCCCTTCTAAAATAATAACAGATCTCCTGCGCATCTGATTTTGTTATGCCACATGTGCACAGCATCCAATCAGCTGCCTCTAATGAGCTGCAGTTCTCTCACTTCTTTTGGAACAAACTTGAACATTTGATTGAAGTGAGAGAACCACAGCTCATTAGCAGTCGCTGATTGGATGCAATGTTCATGTGGCATTACAATATCACACGACCCTCAGGAGAACATTACAAATGTCATTGGAACAGCGCTGGTGTGGGATGTGGGTATCTGTTATGTACTTGGTCAAAATACTGAACAAACATTAAAAAACAGAACTAAAAATCTATCCATCATGACATAAGATATCAGATATAAGTTTGCTCAGATGCAAAAATTATGATGTACATCTATGAGCCAGTTTCAGATACACATTATACACAAAACATATCTATGTATTGATTAATAATCTTTATTTGTATAGCTGCAACATATTTAGCAGAGCTTTACAATTCAGAGGTTCATATACAGCAGTCATAAGTAACAAAGTTAACGATAATACATTAATCAAAGCAAATAGAGCTTACAATCTACAATAAGGTGGGGGTGACACAAAGTGCAGATGCTTATGTGCAATGATGCACCAGCCATCCTGAGGGAATGGGGGATAGATATAAGCTGCATGAGCTAGTCACCAGCCAGTATTTGTACTGCTTTTGGGTGTGGTGGAGTTTGATGGTGAATTATGTTCAGAGAAATAGTGAATAGGCTGTAAATATAAAGGACTTTGATTAGGGAACTTGATAGGTCGCTCTAAACAAATGTTTTTAGGGAGCTGTAACTGTAAGTCGTGGTTAGTCCTAATTTCTTAGGATAGAGAATTCCAAATAATTTGTGCAACTCGGGAGAAGTCTTGGACTTGGGAGTGGCAAGTACGGATTACTGCAGACGTAAGTCAAAAGTCGCTTGCAGAGCGTAGAGAACGGGTAGGCTGATAAAGAGAAATGAGAGAGGAGATGTAGGGTGGGTGCTGCACTGTGGAGAGCTTTGTGGGTGAGAATAAGCAATTTAAATTGGATCCTATAATGTGTGGGCATCAGTGCAATGACTGGCACAGAGCGGAAGGGTCCCAGTAATGATTTGCCAGATAGATGTTCCTGAATGGACTGGAGAGTGGAAAGTCAAGTGAGGGGAAGGCCATTTAATAGAGAATTACAGTAGTCAAGGCGAGAGTGGATCAGGGCAACAGTAAGGGTGTTTGTTGTTTCCATGGTGAGAAAGGGGCGGATTTTGGAGATGTTCTTCAGGTGCAAGTGACAAAAGCGGGCATTGTATATAGGAGGTGAAGGAAAGATTGGTGTCAAACATAACATCCAGACAGCGTGCCTGCTGCCTAGATGTTGTGGTGCCAAACACTGAGAGGGTAATGTTAGATTTAAGGAGGTAAGTAGACGACGGGAGCAAAAGTTTAGTTTTGGAGAGGTTGAGTTTCCGATAGAGAGCAGACATGATGTTGGAAACTGCATACAAACAGTCACTGGTGTTATGTAGTACAGCTGGGGTAAGGTCAGGAGATGAAGTGTATAGTTGTGTTTCATCAGCATAAAGACGGTACTGAAAGCCAAATTTGCTGATGGTCTGTCCAATTGGGATTGTGTATTAAGAAGAGAAGAGAGCCAAAGACTGAACCCTAAGGGACCCCAATAGTGAGAGCAAGAGGAAAAGAAGTGGAGCCATCGAACAATACGCTGAAGGGGCGGTCAGATAGATAGGAAGAGAACCAGGAGAGACCAATGTCCTTTATGCTGATTGAGTGGACCATATAGAGTAGGAGATGGTGTTCGAACGTGTTGAAAGCTGCAGAGAGGGCAAGAATAATGTGTAGTCACAGTTATGTTTTGCTGTCAAAAGATCATTGGTCACTTTTGAGTGCAGTTTCTGTACAATGTAGGCGGCAGAAGCCAGACTGTGATGGATCTAGAAGAGAGTGAGTAAAATGGTAACGTGTAAGGCGTGGGTAGACCAGGCTTCCCATTTTTTTATTTTCTCAAGGGCAACAGGAGAAATTGGACCCCAAAACGTTGTTGTGCAATTTGTTCTGAGTATGCTGATACCCCATATGTTGGGGTAAACCACTGTTTGGGGGCATGGCAGAGCTCGGAAGGGAAGGAGTGCCGTTTGACTTTTCAATGCAAAATTGGCTGGAATTGAGATCAGACGCCATGTCACCTTTGGAGAGCCCCTGATGTGCCTAAACAGTGGAAACCCCCCAATTCTAACCCCAACACACCCCAACCTTAATCTCAACCATAACCCTAACACAACCATAACCCTAACCACAAACCTAACCCTGACACACCCCTAATCCCAACCATATCCCTAACCACAAACCTAACCCTAGCACACCCCTAATCCCAACCCTAACCCTTATCCCAATTATAACCCTAACTTTAGCCCCAACCTTAACCCCAACCCTAACCCTAATGGGGAAAATGGAAATAAATACATTTTTTTAATTTTATTATTTTTCCCTAACTAAGGGGGTGATAAAGGGGGGTTTGATTTACTATTTATAGCGGGTTTTTATAGCAGGTTTTTATGTTTGGCAGCTGTCACACACTAAAAGACGCTTTTTATTGCAAAAAAATAGTTTTTGCATCACCACATTTTGAGAGCTATAATTTTTCCATATTTTGGCCCACAGAGTCATGTGAGGTCTTGTTTTTTGCCGGACGAGTTGACGTTTTTATTGGTAACATTTTTTTATCGCTTTTTATTCTGACATTTGGGAGGCAGAATGAACAAAAACCACAATTCATGAATTTCTTTTGGGGGGTGCGTTTACATAGTTCCCCGTGTTGTAAAATTGATAAAGCAGTTTTATTATTCGGGTGAGTGTGATGACAGCGATACCTCACTTATATCATTTTTTAATGTTTTGGCGCTTTTATTCAATAAAAACTATTTTATATAAAAAAGTAATTATTTTTGCATCCCTTTATTCTAAGAGCTATAATTTTTTTTTTTTCCAGTGATGGAGCTGTATGGGGTCTTGTTTTTTGCGGGACAAGATGACATTTTCAGTGGTACCAAGTTTATTTATATCCGTCTTTTTGATAGCGTGTTATTCCACTTTTTGTTTGGTGGTATGATGATAAAGCATTGTTTTTTTGTCTTTCTTTTTTAGTGTTGTTCACTGAAGGGGTTAACTAGTGGTGCAGTCTTATAGGTCAGGTCGTTATAGATGTGGCGATACCAAATATGTGTACTTTCATTGTTTAGATTTTTTTTTATTCAAATATTCATTTAATGATAGAATAAATATTGATTTTTTAAAAAAATATTTTTACAATTATTTAAAATAAAGTTTTTAATTCATTCTTAGTTTTACACTGTGTCCCACTATGGGACACTCATTTTCTGCAGGCTGATCGCTTGTATAGCATACAGATCTGCATGTTACAGAAGCTGTCAGCGTTGCAGCTTCAGTACACTGACGCTGAGAGACTTCCTGGCACGCACTGCACATGACAGGAAGTCTCTCATTTCTGGAGACCCGGATGTCATCATGACAACATCAGATGTCATAATAACGACATCAGATCTCCATGGCAGCAATTGGGACCCGCGGTGTCCCGCATGGTCTCCGATCCAAAGGCAGAGGGGCTGTCAGAGCTGATAGCCCCTCTGCCTGCTCCCGGAACACTGTGATCATGTTTGATCACAGTGTTCCAGGGGTTAAAGTGCCGGTAGCGGTCCGTGACCACTTCTGGCACTTAGTGCCGGGTGTCAGCTGTGACAATCAGCTGACACCTGGCCCTGATCAGCCGCATACCACCCATATGCACGGCCGATCGGCTATGACGTACTATCCCGCCCATGGTCAGACGGGCCCAATCCACATGGACGGGATAGTACGTCAGATGTCAGAAAGGGGTTAAAAACCTTACCATGTGTCAGAGTTTTTCTCATTGTGTGAATAAGGGCAGGCAAAGGACTGGGTCCCGAAGGAAGGCCACACTCCAGCTTGCACAAAATGCAAAAATACTAAGAAAGAGTATAAAATTGAGCTTGGTTTGAGTTGGTATACTTGTTAATAAGGTTAGCAGGGTTACGTTGTGAGGTGAGGGATTGAAGTTGGACCCGGGTTAGGTTAGGAGAGATATCCACTGAAATAAGTAGTAACAGTGAAAAGAAAAAGAGAAAATGGTTCTTGGATTTGTGACATGGTTTCTTGTGCAATATCTTAGGACAAGATGGACTGAGTTTATTCAAGAAGGTGAGAAGTGCATGGGAGCTGTACATGGGAGAGGGAAGGAGACAGGGGAGTACAAAGTGTGGGTTACCTGACTAACTGCCATTGATGTAACTGCCAGACACTTGATGACGAGGACACGTGCATGCACACCACACCCATGAGCCATTTATGATGCATCTAGATTTATAAAGGTACCTTCACACATAACGATATCGTTAACGATATCGTTGCTTTTTGTGACGTAGCAACGATATCGTTAAGGAAATCGTTATGTGTGACAGCGACCAACGATCATGCCCCTGCTGGGAGATCGTTGGTCGCTGAACAAAGTCCAGAACTTTATTTCGTCGCTGGATCTCCCGTGGACATCGCTGGATCGGCGTGTGTGACACCGATCCAGCAATGTCTTCACTGGTAACCAGGGTAAACATCGGGTAACTAAGCGCAGGACCGCGCTTAGTAACCCGATGTTTACCCTGGTTACCAGCGTAAAAGTAAAAAAAAAAAAACACTACATACTTACCTTCCGCTGTCTGTCCCCGGCGCTGTGCTCTGCACTCCTCCTGTACTGGCTGTGAGCGTTGGTCAGCCGGAAAGCAGAGCGGTGACGTCACCGCTCTGCTTTCCGGCCGCTGTGCTCACAGCCAGTGCAGGAGGAGTGCAGAGAAGCAGAGCGCCGGGGACAGACAGCGGTAGGTAAGTATGTAGTGTTTGTTTTTTTTTACTTTTACGCTGGTAACCAGGGTAAACATCGGGTTACTAAGCGCGGCCCTGCGCTTAGTAACCCGATGTTTACCCTGGTTACCCGGGGACTTCGGGATCGTTGGTCGCTGGAGAGCTGTCTGTGTGACAGCTCTCCAGCGACCAAACAGCGACGCTGCAGCGATCCGGATCGTTGTCGGTATCGCTGCAGCGTCGCTTAATGTGAAGGGGCCTTAAGGCTGATTAGAGGAACAGGTAAAAAGGACTGTGGTAGGTCAGCTGGTTTATCATAAATTAACAGCTGGTCAGCGCACCAGCGGGTGAATAGCTAATCAAAGACAACCAAACATTTCTAACACTATGCCTGACTCTATCTACACAGTATCACACCTTTCACCATCAGAGAACGTCTACAATGAAGGAAGGACAGACATATATCAGTGAATTTACAATGCAACAGATAACAGACAACAAAGATACAGCAAGCAGACATGTTATACCATGAAATTGTTTCAAGATGATATTGCAGCAGATGACATAGATACAGTAAGCACATCTGACCCTAGTGTGATAGCTTCATAGAAATGAAGCTGTCACGCTCAGTCAGGAGACACCGTGGCCAGTCCTTGCATTGAGACCCAACATCGGACCGATTATCACGGATTTCTGAAAGAGCCCTTAGTAGACTCTTCATTAGGGGGGGAGATAGACCACGAGGAAGTCAATATATATAATATATGCAATCAATGCAGGATTGGTAAGCCAGTGTGTGTATTACCTGTTCAACGTGATTTGGCCCCATGTCAGCGGATCGTTGAACAGGTAATACGCGCCCTGGCTACCAATCTAGGTCATACAGCCAGTGCCTGATACATGCTGCCCATGGATTGAGCAACATGTATCAGTTGACGGGTTCAGTTTAAATCTTTGTGTAAATTATGGTTCCTACAATCTATGTTCAGATCCATCTGTGCTTCAGTATTACCGGCTAGTGGCGTTGTCATTTGCATTTTAGTGTGCAGGAAATGTGTAAGCTCATAGCTTTTGTAGCCATATGAACACTTTTGTGGCAGCTGCTCTGTGTTCATTGCGGAGAATGATACCTTAGAAAAATCCCGTCTGCATTGCATTCTGAGAGCGAATAATACTAATGTCTCTGCAAATAAATGTTGAATTTTATATCCTAATATTTACTGACAAACGTAAAAAAAAAAACGTAAGGAAAGACATGACATGTGCCTTTTAAGTACTTTTTGTCTTTTTTTTTTAATCAAGGTTTTATAAATTGTTAACCACAAATTACGTGGCTTTGGGAAAAGCCGTCAGTGGCAGATATTTCTGGCAACTGTTGTTCCTCTGCTTTTGAATTCTTTGTATTATTTTTTGTCATCTTTACACATCAAAGGACGTAGTCGGAATACACCCTTTCCACTTTGATATGCATCTCATTTGTGTCACATTTCCGTATTTAACCGAAATTGTGTCTGCATGAATATTACATTTGTCCAAGACATAATCTCTTCTCAGACTCGTTTATTGAATGCTGTTTTACAATTCACATGATTAAGATGCAGAATGCGGCTTGATTAGTATAATCAACAACTCCTTAAAGATTCATGAACCACATCTGGACATTTCTAGTGGAAGTGATATAATCCCTGAAATTCGTCTTGAAGCAATGGAAAATCACGCATGGACTTTCACAGCATAAAACACATCACAGGATACACTTCTTTCCATTGATTTAGGTAGGGTAACTATTGGTAATAACTCAAAAATTGGACCAATTTATAGCTTTGATTTGCATAGAGCTGTGATAGAGCTGCCCTAGAGATACATGAACCCTCTACTAAACCTTTGTATGCCTCCAATTTCATACAGATAAACAAATTGATTTTTTTTCTGTTGAACTCCATGTGAATCTGAATAAATTGTGGCATTTGCTATGCATCCATCTGTATGGTGGAAATATCTCTTTACCCAGGGATCCCAACAAAGCCGATACATTGGTGACTGCAATAAGCAGCTGTGTCAGCTCCATGTGCATGGCTCTGTGCCAGTGCCTTGGGTTCTGACTGAAGAAACCATTGAAGAGGAACAGGAGATCCATAAACAGTACCGAGCCCTAAAGAGCTTATGTAGCAAATTAGTTACAGAAGTTTCTGCTATAGAAACTTGCGTCCATATTCTGAATGGGATTGTTTTTGCCATACTGAATGTGCATCTATTTCTACAAATGCCATTTACATCAATGAGACAATCACAGATATTTCTGTAAATCTGCAACCTATAGGGTAACATGACAGGCCATAGTTGCCTCCGGTGAATGGTATCAGTATTTTTTTTTTATCACATCTTCTCACCTTTATTACATCACATTCAATACTGTGCCCTTATGACAGCGAATAGCTGAATCATTTCCACCAATTTATATACATCCTACGCCCTATTCTACTGCAAAAATCACATCACACCCTTTTCTTTCCCATCGTTAATTAAACAGTAGTTTGTGTGAATATATGAATATAATTAGACAGTGACATCTTCGCCTTCAGGACACCTATAATTATACACTGAACACCGATACTGTATTCTCTGAGATAATGAAGTGTAGTCCAGATGTATCTGCTCACATTGTATTGTGTAAAGAAAGAAAAACAAAAGAGCAAAACTTTTTGTAGACACAAGTAGATATGTGTCAACCACTCCTGGACACCAACGCCTTAGAGGATGCATATCGGACCACTGATGTATGATCTTGAAATGTTGTTTTTGGTTATGGATTAAGAAAAGAGTGAATGCAGTGCTTTTTTTATTATCACACTATAATTTTAAGTGTACACAAAAAGTGAAATCATTCAGTGTCAGCATACCAGAAAGTAACTTGAAACTAAATACCAAACTACAAGAAGTTTCTACAAAGTCTAACTTTATTTCTGAAACATGTGAAGGTCAGGGCTAACCTTGTCCATGGTGAATGTCTTGAAGCACCGTGAACTGTACCAACTGTGGCGTTCCAGCAGAACAGAACATGAGACTGTGGAAGGACAGCAAATCCTTCACTCATGGATGCACACTCACAAAAGATGACCTGCTTTCCCTGTATTCATTTCCTTAGCCTTCATCAAGACAGAATGTTATTAGTGTCATTATTTTATTTCCATAATATGTGTTCAAAGGCCGCTGTGTCACTGGAGAACTGAGCGGGATCTGGTAATAAAACTGTTATCATTGGTTTATATGATACAACTACTCTACTACATCAATGATATGCAGATTGCTTCTTGATTTCTATATTTTATGGCAATGAGAATAGCAATAGACATTAGCTTTTAGGGAAGAGTTGAAGTGTATGTGTATTTTCGTATATATATATATATATATATATATATATATACATACATATATATATATATATATATATATATATATATATATATATATATATAGCTCTGGCAAAAATTAAGAGACCACTGCAAAATGTTCAGTTTTGTCTGATTTTTATCTTCATAGGTATATTTTTGAGTAAAATGTAACTTGTTCTTTTATTCAATAAACTTCTGACAACGTCTCTGAATTTCCAAGCGATAAAGTTTGTTTTTTTGTTGTTGTTTTTTTTTAAAAGGAGAAATGGGCAAAACTAAAAAAAAATAACCAGCGCTTTCAGACCTCAAATAATGCAAAGAAAACAAGTTCATAATCATTTACTTCAATTACAACAATACTAATGTTTTAACTCAAGAAGCGTTCAGATATCATTCTGTGGAGTAACCATGATTTTTAATCACAGCTTTCATGCATCTTGGCATGCTTTCCACCAGTCTTTCATGCATCTTGGCATGCTTTCCACCAGTCTTTCACCCTGCTCCTGGCGCAAAAATTGAAGCAGTTCTTCTTTGTTTGATGTTTTCTTTGTGTGAAAGTGGTTGCCCCTAAACCTAATATCCGGTTGTCACCCTTAGCCGCAACAAACTGCAATCAAGCATTTGCAATAACTGTAAATTAATCTTTTACTATGCTCTGGGGGAATTTTGGGCCACTCATCTTTGCAGAATTGTTGTAATTCAGCCACATTGGAGGGTTTCCAAGCATGAACTGACTTTTTAAGGTCATGCCACAGCATCCCATTCAGATTAAGGCCAGGATTTTGACTAGGCGACTCCAAAGTATTAATTTTGTTTTTGTTAAGCCATTCAGAGGTGAACTTGCTGGTGTGTTTTAGATCATTGTCCTTCTGCATAGACCAAGTGCGTTTTAGCTTGACGACACAGATGGCTGGACATTCTCATTCAGTATTTTTTGGTAGACAGTATAATTCATGATTCCATTTACCACAGCATGTCTTCCAAGTCCTGAAGTATCAAATCAGCCCCAGACCATCACAGTACCACCACCATATTTATGGTTGGTATGATGTTTCTTTTCTGAAATGCTGTTACTTCTATGCAAGATGTAATGGGACACATGCGTTCTAAAAAGTTCAACTTTTGTCTCATCAGTCCAAAGAGTATTCTCCCAAAAGTGTAAGGGATCATCAAGATGTTTTCTGACAAAACTGAGACGAGCCTTTATGTTCTTATTGCTCAACAGTGGTTTTCGTCATGGATCTCTGTCATGGAGGGCATTTTTGCCCAGTCTCTTTCTTATGGTGGAGTCATAAACAATTGCCTTAACTGAGGCAAGTGAGGCCTAGAGTTCTTTGGATGTTGTTGTGGGGTCTTTTAGGACCTCTTGGATGAGTTTTTGCTGCTCTTTTGGGGTAATTTTGCCACTCCTGGAAATGTTCACTACTGTTCCATGTTTTCGCCATTGGTGGATAATGTCACTGTGGTTCGCTGGAGTCCCAAAGCTTTATAAATGGCTTTATAAATAGATAAATAAATAACTGAAAGATCTCAATTTGTTTCTCATTTATTCCAGAATTTCTTTGGATTGCAGCATGTCTAGCTTTTGGAGGATCTTTTGGTCTACTTCACTTTATCAGGCAAATCCTATATAAGTGATTTCTTGATTGAGAACAAGTGTGGCAGTAATCAGGCCTGTGTGTGGCTTGGGAATTTGATCTTGGCTTCCCAAAGATGTGATAGACCACAGTTAATTTAAATTTTATGGGGGAATCACTTTTTTTCAAACAGGGCCCTGTAGGATCTTACTTTCTGCCTTTATAATAAAGACCTTCATTTAAAAACTGCATTTTGTGTTTACTTGTGTAATCTTTGCTAATATTTAAATTTGTTTGGTGATCTGAAACATTTAAGTGTGACAAACATGTAAAAGAATCGGAAAGGGGGTGGCAATCATTTTTTCACACAACTGTGTGTGTGTGTGCGCGCGTGAGCGTGTGCAATAACTGTAAATGAATCTAGCTTTGGAAGAATTATGGCCCGCTCAACTTTGTAAATTGCCACATTACCACACTAAGCTGGAGACAGTCATTAGCGATAAGGAAACTTTCTCAGACTTTTTTTTAAAGCTGGTCAAAAGAAAATGATCTATATTAAAACAAAAATATTACATATCACTCATTCCCTACTGCTCAAGCACCACCTCTCTATACACCTAGACTAGTGATGGTGTACTATTTAGTCACCTAACCAATGTGGCCACTGATAGCGAGGTTAGATGACTGATAGTGGTCACCGGATTGGCAACGCTGGAGCTGCAGGGTCCTGTACCCGGACCAAGAGTCAGCTTCTTCTTGGTGTTTGACGTCTGTTCTTTACTTATATACCATATAAGCGCCCAATGTTGTTTTTTCTATTTTGACCTTTTGCACATAAGAATCACTAAAACAGATAGAGGAAAATATTGTTTGTATTTACACCTCTGTGTCGTGGGGAGATTTCTAGTACTTTGACAAAAATGCTTAATTCAAGCGATGTGGAACACTTGGAATAATGAAGAAAAAATCTCCCTGGGTGTTATTCGTATGCAGTTATGCTGTATAGTTTGTAAATGATTCCCTTTTAGAATGCCCCTTCCTCCTTGTCGTGAAATAAATGACCGTTTTCCTTAGATTTTCAGCCACATCCTGTTTTATTGAAATGAGGGAAAAGCAAGGCTTACAACAAACACTTGTGTTGTGCTAAAAGTGCTACATCCTGTTTTCTGCTGTTTGTCATATATGGAGGGTGTGTCAATGTCATATATGGAGGGTGTGTCAACATTCGGGAGCATTTGTGCCAGAATCCATGATCTTGTTGTTCTTTTCTGAAATGTCATCCACAACTGGAGAGACCTGATGAATACAAGCAGATCAGCCATGCTCCCAGGGGTGGGACATGTCCACCGCCCTACTGCTGCCTCATGTATTCACTGACATTGTGCAGTTGCATTGAGTCAGCTGTTTTCAGGATTTATTGGCAATCTGCCTCTGTGGAAGCTTTTTTTTTTTTCTTCTTTGTTTTCAAAATTTTTTCTAAGCGGAAAGCAGAGCAATATTATTAGGACAATATGCCTGGTGTATTAACCATTCCTTCCTCTGCTGCTGCCATGGAAATCATCCTGTGTGCTTCTAATAAAAATATTATTCATTTACTGCAGCAAGGTTTGTCAACATGTCACTTTTTTTTTCCCTCAAATGTCAGGATGTAAGCTCATTATATACCCTGGATATATTCTGCCTGCAGCCACTCAATATCTGAATGTCAATGTCTGAAAATGTCCCAAGCCCATTTCAACCCTGTACGGTTATTACTTAACAATGTTGAGGCTTGTTCAAATGAGTAATGCGCTCAAATTATTGTAGTGTAAAATATTGCGTAACTGATGTGTTTTATATGTGTTATATATCCTGCACGATTGCAGGGATGTGCTGGGCTTAATGTTCAGTTAGATGGAAGTTGAGAAGATATGCTTATAAAACAATAGATGGAGGCCCGAACATCGGGAGGGCGGTAATGTCACGATGGGGGCCGGCTTTGCAGCGTTGAGAATCTCTTACCCCCCATGTGCTCACAGCTCCTGGGCAGGGGAGGAAGCAAAACACAATACTGACATTACAGCAGGAGATCGCAGAGGATACATTTTGTGAGGTAAAATATTTTTTAAAAACAGTGAAATATTTTACCTCACAAAATGAATCCACTGTGATCCCCTGCTGTAATGTCAGTATTGTCTTTTGCTTCCTCCCCTGCCCAGGAGATGTGGTATGCTCTGTATACGGTCAGACACAGTAAATTTTTAAAATGAACTTTCGTTAGTGGGAAAACCCATTTATTGTGACTGGCTTCCTCTGCCTGTAGATACGTCGCGCATCTGCCACTGGGATCAGCCGAATGATCCACTGCACCTGCGCGTAATTTGCGCAGGCACAGTAAATCAGACCGCAGCCATCTTTGTACAGACAGATAGCAGAAGTCACATTAAAACTGCGCATGTGCTCCTCCTGTGCAAAGATGGCGGCAGTCAGTGAATCATTCGGCGGCGTGTTGGTGTTCTGCTGGTGGTACCGTGCAAGAGGCTGCGTGGGTGTGAGTGTGGGTGTGAGTATGGTGAGTACGGCGTATAGTGTGTGTGGTGCGACGGTGTTCCGCTGGTGGTACCGTGCAATAGGTTGGTACCAGCAGCAGCTTCCATACTGAGACAACCATCACTTGGGTGTCCCAATATGGCGGTCGGTGAACTTCCTCCGCTTGGAATTCTGGGATACGGTGACATCTGCACAAAACAGGAAATGAAACATTACAAGGCAATTATATAAATATATAAGAAACACATGTACTATAAAATTACCTTTTTGTTTTAATATATAGATAGATAGATAGATATAGATACAGTTGCTTCTCAAAATTAGAATATCATCAAATAGTTAATTTATTTCAGTTCTTCAATACAAAAAGTGAAACTCGTATAATATATAGAGTTATTGCAAACAGTGATCTATTTCAAGTATTTATTTCTGTAAATGTTGATGATTATGGCTTACAGCCAATAAAATCCCAAACGTCATTCTTAGTAAATTAGAATAATTAACAAAAACACCTGCAAAGGCTTGCTAAAGCATTTAAAAAGGTCCCTTAGTCTATTTCAGTAGGCTCCACAATCATGGGGAAGACTTCTGACTTGACAGATGTCCAGAAGTCAGTCATTGACACACTTCACAAGGAAGGTAAGCCACAAAAGGTCATTGCTAAAGGAGCTGGCTGTTCACAGAGTTCTGTATCCAAGCATATTAATTAATGGAAAGTGTAGTGGAAGGAAAACGTGTGGAAGAAAAAGGTGCACAAGCAACCGGGATAACCGCAGTCTTGAAAGGATTGTAAAGAAAAGGCCAATCAAAAATTTGTGGGCGATTCACAAAGAGGGATTACTGCTGGAGTCATTCCTTCAAGAGCCACCACACACAGGCGTATTCAGGACATGAGCTACAAGTGTCGCATTCCTTGTGTCAAGACACTCATGACCAATAGACTCATAACTCATTGTTTGATCCTCTTGCGAGGCATCTGGCTGGAGCTGCAGCGTATCTTCTGCTTTAACCACTCCTAACACCAGCTTGGCGCTCCTGTGAAGCCATTCATCATTTTCTTTTTTTCTATAATTATCAAGGCAAAAGTCATTTCAGCCATCTACCAGGAAATTTTAGGGCACTTCATGCTTCTCTCTGCTGACAAGCTTCTTGGAGATGGAAATGTAATTCTCCCCCAGGACTTGGCACCTGTCCACAGTGCCAAAAGTACCAATATCTGGATTAAAAACAACAGCATCACTGTGCTTGTTTGGCCAGCAAACTCGCCTGACCTTAACCACATAGAGAATCTATGGGGTATTGTCAAGAGGAAGATGAGAGACACCAGACCCAACAATGCAGACGAGCTGCCGCCTTCTACCAAAGCAACCTGGGCTTCCATAACACCTCAGCAGTGCCACAGGCTGATCGCCCCCATGCCACGCTGCATTGATGCAGTAATTGATGCAAAAGGGCCCTGACCAAGTATTGAGTGCATTTACTGAACATATATTTCAGTAGGCCAACATTTCGGATTTTAAAATAAATTTTCAAGCTGGTGTCATAAAGTATTCTAATTTAGTGAAATAATAACTTTTGGGTTTTCACTGGCTCTAAGCCATAATCATCAACATTAACAGAAATAAACACTTGAAATAGATCACTCTGTTTGTAATGACTCTATAGTATGAGTTTCACTCTTTATATTGAGGAACGGAAATAAATTAACTATTTGATGATATTCTAATTTAGTGAGAAGCACTTGTAGTCCCTTCTATGCATGAGCCAAAATATTGTTAATTGTTCATATGGGCCAATAAACCTCCCATCTTTTTGCATTTGACATTGTCGGAGAGCTGCTTCTGCTTTTTTTGTATACTTATAGTAATAGTTGTGCTTTTTTGTATACTTATGGTAATACTTGTTGTGCTTTTTTTAAATACTTATGGTAATGAGTGGTGTGCTTTTTGTATACTTATAGTAATGAGTGGTGTGCTTTTTGTATACTTATGGTAATAGTATTGCTTTTTTGTATACTTATGGTAATAGTTGTGCATTTTCATATACTTATGGTAATAGTCGTGCTTTTTTATATACTTATGGTAATACGGGGCAGCATGGTGGCTCAGTGGATAGCACTGCAGCCTTGCATCGCTGGAGTCATGGGTTCTAATCCCACCAAGGACATCTGCAAGGAGTTTGTATGTTCTCCCCGCGTTTGCGTGGGTTTCCTCTGGGTACTCCGGTTTCCTCCCACATTCCAAAGACATACTGATAGGGAATTTAGATTGTGAGCCCCATCAGGGACAGTGATGATAATGTGTGCAAAGACTGTAAAGCGCTGCGGAATATGTTAGCGCTATATAAAAATAAAGATTATTATTAATAGGTGGTTTTTTTTTGTATACTTCTGGTAATATGTGTGCTTTTCTATACTTATGGTAATAGTTGTTCTTTTTTATACTTAAGATAATAGTTGTGCTTTTTTGTATACTTATGGTAATATAGTTGTGTTTCTTTTTGTATACTTATGGTAATAGTTGGAACAGCTCAAGGAAATCACAGTCACTGAATCCAATAAAAAATATATGTCTTTATTAATACAAAGTCTAAAAATACATACAACGAACCAGACAATCAGTGCAGGTAAAACCAGCAGATGACAATAGCCATGCCACAAACAGCATGTAAGGCAGTCACCCAAGGTACGGTGACCCCTGCAAAGGAACGAAACACATCAACTAGCACAGCACAGCACCCATTTTATTATTATTATTATTATACATTTTTATTATACATTTTTATAGCGCCATTTATTCCATGGCGCTTTACATGTGAATACGGGGCAAATATAGACAAATACATTAAACATGAGCAGATAACAAGGCACCCATCGCCTCATAATGATTTTCACCACTAATACAGTTATCAGCAGTGCCACATAGAAGAGGGAGTTCTTTAGCTATTAGCATTAGTAATCCATAAGACAGTAGAGCGAGGCATATAGACACAATGGGCCACCATGCATATTACCTGCCGTGATGAGTCCGGACCAACGCAGAGGACACCGGGACACCCCGACGCGCGTTTCGGTGGCTATACCTTCCTCAGGGGGCGCACGGTGTCGTATGGGCAAGGACCGATCTTATATAGAGGACCGTAGGGGAAAACGCGCCATGCGGCGCGGTCACCGTCCACCCACAGCGTCCGGCAAGCAAAACCGGAAGTGCGCGGGCCCACGCAAACCGGAAATGCATCGCCATTGGCCGGGGGCGTCAGGAGCCAAGCAGCGCATGCGCACAGGGATATAACCTATATGGCGGCCATTACAATGATGGGCAGGAGAAAGGGCAAACATATATAAAGCGGCAAAGAGTACATCATGATCGGCACAGTACGCAAAGATACCGCAACAGGCGATAACGGCCCTATTGCACAAGGAGTACACAATTACATAACAAATCATAAGGCATAAACGTAATAGGTACATAGCAGAGATGAATCATAGCTAAATCACTGTATGATGAAGCCAAATTGTACAGCATATATAGAACATATCAAATACATTGCCTATACAGAAAAACATATATTTAATTATGCTAAATCAATGCCATATAGCAGTACAGTAATGGCAACACTACAACAAAGGGCATAGAAGAACACAGAATAAGTCACATATAAACAGCAGCACAATATAGAGAGCGATGCTCCAACAAAATTCTGTGCACTCCTTCACGTTCACTTGTATAGAGACCCTTCATTCTTCATATATATGCCCAATGGAATATACGCCATCAGAGTCCAAAAGTAAATAATAAAACTACGAATCCTACATAACACAAAAATAGAATAAAATTAAAACCATAATATAAAAACAAAACAAAATGCAGCAGGGCACGACACGGCACAGCAGTATGGCGATCACAGATATGGGGCATAACTAATGTTCTCGTTCAAGCCCATAGGGCACACTGTATTTAGTAGCCAAATCCAGTGTGTCTCTAGTTGGCCAAGGCGTTTAAACAGATTACCCCCGCGGATATTCACGTTTAGTGTGTCAATACCACGGACTCTAAGGAGAGAGCTATTACTTTGATGTAGAGCTAAGAAATGCCTAGGGATAGTCTTTAAAAGAGACGGTTTAGGGAACGGGGGTATAGTAAGCGGAATATTAAAAAAGCTTACCACAGGGCCAAATATTCCACGCGGAATCGATTACTATATAAACCCCAGGGTGAGGATAGATCTAACGGTGGTAATCAACCTCGGTTTATT
The DNA here is from genome assembly GCF_032444005.1 of Ranitomeya imitator. Taxonomy (NCBI): domain Eukaryota; kingdom Metazoa; phylum Chordata; class Amphibia; order Anura; family Dendrobatidae; genus Ranitomeya; species Ranitomeya imitator. The sequence goes on from NC_091282.1 coordinate 1,037,333,016, forward strand.
ACTACCTATAACCCTCAGGCTGATAGGGTGAGATCAGCATTGACTAAAGCATGGCCCATTTTATTAACCGACCCCATCATTGGTAAATTTCTCCCAGACCGCTTCTCACCTTTAGGCGAGCGAGGAACTTGAGAGACCTCTTGACGAGGAGTCATTATGAGAGTCATGGCCCTAGAACCTTCCTGGATGATATACCGGCTCCGGTGGGGTCCGCACCTTGTGGCCATTGCGTTGCGTGACCTAATATGGATAGGTGCGATAGGTTTCTGAACTCTAACGGGTCAAAAGAGTACACGATTAGGAGACGCATTACATGCACCTCCCGTTATGTAATCTATTATGCAACCTGCCCGTGTGGATTGATCTATGTCGGGATGACCACAAGGCAGCTGAAGGTCAGAATTAGAGAGCATGTCCTAGGGATTGAGGCAGCTGCTACTCAAAATGATACATCTCTTTTGAAGACTATCCCTAGGCATTTCTTAGCTCTACATCAAAGTAATAGCTCTCTCCTTAGAGTCCGTGGTATTGACACACTAAACGTCAATATCCGCGGGGGTAATCTGTTTAAACGCCTTGGCCAACTAGAGACACGCTGGATTTGGCTACTAAATACAGTGTGCCCTATGGGCTTGAACGAGAACATTAGTTATGCCCCATATCTGTGATCGCTATACTGCTGTGCCGTGTCGTGCCCTGCTGCATTTTGTTTTGTTTTTATATTATGGTTTTAATTTTATTCTATTTTTGTGTTATGTAGGATTCGTAGTTTTATTATTTACTTTTGGACTCTGATGGCGTATATTCCATTGGGCATATATATGAAGAATGAAGGGTCTCTATACAAGTGAACGTGAAGGAGTGCACAGAATTTTGTTGGAGCATCTCTCTCTATATTGTGCTGCTGTTTATATGTGACTTATTCTGTGTTCTTCTATGCCCTTTGTTGTAGTGTTGCCATTACTGTACTGCTATATGGCATTGATTTAGCATAATTAAATATATGTTTTTCTGTATAGGCAATGTATTTGATATGTTCTATATATGCTGTACAATTTGGCTTCATCATACAGTGATTTAGCTATGATTCATCTCTGCTATGTACCTATTACGTTTATGCCTTATGATTTGTTATGTAATTGTGTACTCCTTGTGCAATAGGGCCGTTATCGCCTGTTGCGGTATCTTTGCGTACTGTGTCGATCATGATGTACTCTTTGCCGCTTTATATATGTTTGCCCTTTCTCCTGCCCATCGTTGTAATGGCTGCCATATAGGTTATATCCCTGTGCGCATGCGCTGCTTGGCTCCTGACGCCCCGGCCAATGGCGATAAATTTCCGGTTTGCGCGGGCCCGCGCACTTCCGGTTTTGCTTGCCGGACGCTGTGGGTGGACGGTGACCGCGCCACATGGCGCGTTTTCCCCTACGATCCTCTATATAAGATCGGTCCTTGCCCATATGACACCGTGCGCCCCCTGAGGAAGGTATAGCCACCAAAACGCGCGTCGGGGTGTCCCGGTGTCCTCTGCGTTGGTCCGGACTCATCACGGCATGTAATATGCATGGTGGCCCATTGTGTCTATATGCCTCGCTCTACTGTCTTATGGATTACTAATGCTAATAGCTAAAGAACTCCCTCTTCTATGTGGCACTGCTGATAACTGTATTAGTGGTGAAAATCATTATGAGGCGATGGGTGCTGTGCTGTGCTAGTTGATGTGTTTTGTTCCTTTGCAGGGGTCACCGTACCTTGGGTGACTGCCTTACATGCTGTTTGTGGCATGGCTATTGTCATCTGCTGGTTTTACCTGCACTGATTGTCTGGTTCGTTGTATGTATTTTTAGACTTTGTATTAATAAAGACGTATTTTTTATTGGATTCAGTGACTGTGATTTCCTTGAGCTGTTCTAGTATATTGGCAGTTATCCACATTGTCCATGCATGGTGGGTGCATATTGAGTGACTCTTAGTTTTCATCTATATGTATACTAATCCCTTGCACCACCAATGTTGCTTATTGGAATATTATTGTATATTATGGTAATAGTTGTGCTTTTTTGCATACTTATGGTAATAGTTGTGTTTTTTGTATACTTATGGTAATAGGTGTACTTTTTTATACTTATGGTAATAGTTGTTGTGCTTTTTTGTATACTTATTGTAATAGTCCTTATGCTAATAGGTATTGTGCTTTTTTTCTATTATGGTAATTCTTGTGGGGTTTTTTTGTATACTTATGGCAATACTTGTACAGTTTTTGTATACTTATGGTAATACTTGTGCTTTTTTATACCTCTGGTAATAGTTGTGCTTTTCTGTATCTACTATATAATTGTCTAAGGGTCACTTCCGTCTTTCTGTCTGTCTGTCACGGATATTCATTGGTCGCGACCTCTGTCATGGAAATCCAAGTCGCTGATTGGTCGCGGAAAAACAGCCACGACCAATCAGCGACGGGCACAGTCTGGCGGCAACATGGCCCCTCCTTCCTCCCCGCAGTCAGTGCCCGCTCCATACTCCCCTCAAGTCAGCGCTCACACAGGGTTAATGGCAGCGCCAATGGAGTGCGTTATGCCGCAGTGTAACGCACTCCTTTAAGGGTATGTGTCCACGTTCAGGATTGCATCAGGATTTGGTCAGGATTTTATGCAGGTAAAATCCTGACCAAATCTGCACCTGAGGTCACTGGCAGGTCACCTGCGCTGTCCTTGCGTTGTTTCTGCAATGTAAGGACATGCTGCGTTCTTAAAAGACGCGCCGCATGTGCATTTTTTTCGCGTATGCCGCATGCGTCTTTTAATGCATAGTGGAGACGGGATTTCATGAAATCCCCTCCACTATGCTGTAACATCTGGACCTGAACGTGGAAACATACCCTAACGCTGCTATTAACCCTGTGTGACCAACTTTTTACTATTGACGCTGAATATGCGGCATCAATAGTAAAAAGATCTAATGTTTAAAAATAATTTTAAAAAAATCGTTAGATACTCACCGTCCGTCGGCTCCCGGATCTAGAACAGGCCTTTCCCGCTCCTCCGGACGCTCTGATGACCGCGCCATGCATTGCGATCTCACGAGATGATGACGTAGCGGTCTCGCGAGACCGTTACATCATCATATCGCAAGACCGCAATGCACTCTTGAGACCGGAGCGCACAAGGAGCGTCGGTAACCGCTTCACCTGGATCCGGGTGCCAACGGAAGGTATATAACTATTTTTTATTTTAATTATTTTTTTAACAGGGATATGATGCCCACATTGCTATATACTACGTGGGCTGCACAATGAACAAGTCTGTAGGAACCTGTTCACACACCACCAAGAAACTTGAAGACACAAAAGAGCACAGTGAGGTAAAAAAAAATCACAGTAATAAGCAAGTGCTAGTCAAAAGATGGGAAAAAACAGGGTGTTTAGTTGATACTTTTTTTGCAAAAAAATGTATACTAAGCTGCTCCACCAATCGTCAAGGTATACCCATTTAGAGCAGTCCTACCTAATGTATATAATCCCTATCTGATGTATTTAAAAACCTGATCATCTGTATAGTACCTGTATAAGCAGGGTTCAGAGAGGGAATTTTCATGTGGACATACTGGATGGAACAGCTTTGATGCAAATGACCCATAAGGAGTGGTGGACTCCCTAGTCTTGTAGAAACCACACACCACCAAGAAACTTGAAGACCCAAAAGAACAGGTTGCTACAGACTTGTTCATTGTGCAAGTAGCCCATGTGTTTCTGGTTCTGTAATTGTTCTCTTGTTTCTACAAGACTAGGGAGATGATCAGGTTTTTAAATACATCAGATAGGGATTATATACATTAAATAGGACTGCTCTATATGGGTATACCTTGACGATTGGTGGAGCAGCTTAGTATACATTTTTTTGCAAAAAGTATCGACTAAATACCCTGTTTTTTTCCATCTTTTGACTAGCACTTGCTTATTACTGTGGTTTTTTTTTACAACAGAGTATTTCTGACCTCACTGTCCTGTTTTGTGTCTTCAATGTACTACATGGGCTGCGCAATGTACTACGTGGGCTGCGCAATGTACTACGTGGGCTGCGCAATGTACTACGTGGGCTGCGCAATGTACTAAGTTGGCTGGGAATATGCTACGTGGGCTGTGCAATGTGCTACGTGGGCTGTGCAATGTACTACGTGGGCTGCGCAATGTACTACGTGGGCTGCGCAATGTACTACGTGGGCTGCGCAATGTACTACGTGGGCTGCGCAATGTACTATGTGGCTGTGCAATATACTACGTGGCTGTGCAATATACTACGTGGCTGTGCTAAATACTACGTGCATGTAGAGGAGCTGCGGAGACACCATCACGTGTTTCTCAACGCAGGCAGTGAATAGCCAAGCCTTTCCCCGGGAAGGAACAACCAAGGGAAGGGCAGCATCCAATAAAGGAAAACATCCAATAAAGGAAAACCACCTATGCCAAGCATGGTATCCATCCACAGACAGCTGTTTCGGGGTTTTTGCCCCTCATCAGTGTGGAGTAGGAAACTGGCTATCAGTGAATAGCCAGGCCTTTCCCCGGGAAGGATGGATACCATGCTTGGCATAGGTGGTTTTCCTTTATTGGATGTTTTCCTTTATTGGATGCTGCCCTTCCCTTGGTTGTTCCTTCCCGGGGAAAGGCCTGGCTATTCACTGCCTGCGTTGAGAAACACGTGATGGTGTCTCCGCAGCACCTTTACATGCATTTGCATATTTGGGGACAGTGTTCTGGATCACTGCGTTGAGAAACACGTGATGGTGTCTCCGCGGTGTTGGATGTTTTGGTCTCCACGAGGTCAATCATCCGTGCCTTTATAGACTATATACTACGTGGGCTGTGCTATACACTACATGGGCTGTTATACACTACGCACACATATTCTAGAATACCCGATGCGTTTGAATCGGGCTACCATCTAGTACTTATAATAGTTGTGCTTTTTTGTATACTTATGATAATCGTCATGCTTTTTTTGTATACTTATGGTAATAGTCGTGGTTCTTTGTATACTTATGGTAATACTTGTGCTTTTTTGTATACTTATTGTAATACTCGTGCTTTTTTGTATACTTATGGTAATGCTTTTGTTTTTTTGTATATTTACGGTAACACTTTCCTTTTTTTGTATGCTTATAGTAACACTTGTGCTTTTTTGTATACTTATAGTAATAGTTGTTGTGCTACCCACAATATGATACTTTTGCTGCTTTCTTTTTATAGATAGATATGTAAAGAAAAATGCAGTGCTATATTAGATGAAGTGTGCACATCTCAGGTTACTAATCCCTTGAACCTACACAGATGTGAAAAAAACAAACAGCAGCACTATTGGGTTGTAGTTAAAGAAAATAAAGAGACTTATTCACCCATACTTTCTGCAATGTTACATCGCACATAGCATGAGCAAATAAATCACTTTATTTTTTCTAACACCATCTTGCTACCTGTTTTTTGCTCATAAGTAGATGTTCAATCTAATTCTATAGAGAATGTCATTGATTTGCACTTCTCTATATGTCCCGTTAATCTTGCCTAGTCTAGGTGAGTCAGTTATACAGTGACATACTATAAGCATTTACAATTAGCCTTAGACCAAGATAATGCTTGCTTCCACCGATACATAAATTCTTATGTGCAGTACGTGTCCTACTCTTTTTTTATGCACAAGAGTTGAATCTCCATCTAGGAAGCAAGCCAATAAGACAGGAGTGGAAATGACAAGGTAAATAAATCAATATACCTATATAGATGTATGACCACAACGTATAGGTGCACTCTAACCTGCAAATGTTGTGCGAGATATGGAGCCAACTTCATGAAGCGCTAATAGTACATGTATGGTGAGCTTCAAGCCTTTGTTGTGCAGCTGCGGTGGCCTCTGCACATACAAAGGAAAATATAACCGGCAACCACTGGTAGCGGCACTGCGCATGGTGCCTGGAATCCAAGTAACATGTTCAGTGAATATTACCAAACGATTTCTTAATTTATTAGAAATTATATCTAATGACTTTTATATAATAAAGATGAAGGTTGGTAATACATTTCCTCTGGATATTATATCTGAATTCTGGCAACTATTGGTAGCACCACTCCCAGTTGCTAATTGTTACATTTACGTTTGGATGCCAAGTCTTATACTTGGAAGCATATAAAGCTAAAATAGTCACAATTTTAGTTCTTATCAGACAAACTTATTTGTCACTTGGTCACCAAGATGGCTCTTCCACTTTCTTCCTAATTCTCAGCAGCTTTGATCCTCCTCATTGTACTGACACATACCTGCTTTCCAGAATTTTATTTTTCTTCTCGCACGTTGGAAAAACAAGAAATTCTGGGTATAATATTTTAATGGTGAATTTGCGAGGTAGAAAGTAATTACCGGTACTTGCTGTCTGCCCTCGGACACAATCATTTAATTTGCCTTTTTTATTTTAAAACTATGACTTTTAAGTGTTTGTCCAGCTTTAGATTGTGTTAGGGCTGTTTGACACATCTGACTTTCCCAGAAAGTGTATAGATCACGATGTCCGGACCGGCTGCGGGTCTCCTCACCTTAAATCAACAATTCCATAGACATAAGTGTGGCTGATAAGTTCGGACGAGTTCATACATCGCAACCCGTACACTTTCTTTAAAAGTCAGATGTGTGAAACCAGCCTTAAGAAGTTAGCAATCATATACATGATTTTTAGTATCAATGAGCCCTGCTGTGCTGTGTGTATACTGTGATTGTGATGACAATGGCTCGGGCCTGTGAGAATGGATATTAGTTTATATCTTATACAACTTTTCTTTTGACATTTGTTTAGGTTACATGCCTTCAAGATTTCTTTGGTGATGACGATGTGTTTATTGCCTGTGGACCTGAAAAATATCGCTATGCGCAGGATGATTTCGTTCTGGACCACAGTGGTAATTTCTGATCACAAGTTTATGACGTGTACATCATTTATATGCTGATTTTATTTTCATTCCCTAGATTACCATTAATTTGTAGGTAACTTTATTACATGCAATATCACACATGGATGTATTTATAGAAAATACTTATTATCCATAAAATTTACCAGCCTGGTTAATGTTTTCCTAGCCCTTTTAAACATCTAATTGTGTAGGATGGTGGTTTACGGGAGCCTGACAATGAATTCATTCTGTCTGAACCACAGGCCGCATGAATCAGCCAAGTACGTTTTGCAACACCGTCCAATCACTATGCATCTTTGATGACTGTTTCGAGGCAGATTCCTGGCAGCGACTCTCTGCCCATCTTCTCTACACCGACAGGTCTCTCTCTATACACACACATAAGGAGAAACCCCCTTGTCAGGGACTGGCATCGGTTTGATCATTTGAGACGCGTGGTCAAAGTAGGACGTACACAGCTGGAGTAACACAGTCAGTGTCTGATTCATGCTGTCCGTGGTTCTTGAAGCATAAATCTGCTGTTAGGTTTCAGTTTAACATGATCGGGGATGTTAGTTTAGAACAAAAAACTATAGTATACTATAGTATAAAGTATAAATATATGTTTGAGTTATATTTGGATGTCATGATTATTGTAAATGATGTAAGAATAGCCCAATTTATTGTCTTTCACCTTTCAGGGCTGATATACAGCATTCTATAATGCTGTACTGTATATCTGCCCCCAACCCGACCTGCACGAGAAGAAAAATAACTTTTATTATACTCACCTGCAGGGCGGTCCGGTCCGAGGGGCATCGCTGATCTTGGTCCGGCGCCTCCCTTCTTGCAATGCTGCCATCCTGCTTGCTTCGTATGGATGAAACATCTCCTCGGCACCGTGGTCCTGCACAGGCACACTTCTGTGCCCTGTTCAGGGCAGAGCAAAGTATTGCAGTGCACAGGTGCCAGGAAAGGTCAAAAAGACTCAGCACATGCACTCTGCAGTACTTTGCTCTGCCTTGACAGGGCAGAGAAGTGCGCCTGTGCAGGAGTGCTGTGCCGAGGAGACTGTGTGGATGACAAAGGGACGCGTCATCCACACAAAGCAAGCATGAGGACGGGGATCATAAGAAGATGGGAGGAGCTGGATCAAGAAGAGCGACCCCCCTCGGACTGGACTGCAGGTGAGTATAATAAAAGTTATTTTTCTTCTCTTACAGGTAAGGTTGGGGGCAGATATACAGCATTATAGAATGCTAAATATGAGGCCTGAAAGGTGATGGCCCTATCTCTTATTGGCCAAACCTGTTGGTGACAGGTTCACTTTAAATGCCAAAGTATTCAATGAAAAGCCTCCCAACAGGTACAGTACACTAGGCAACCTCAAAAAGTCCTTTAAAATAAATCATGCTTTTTCAGTTCATTGCAATCATGACTGCCTAATTCAAGCTTCACAAGTAATACCAGCTCATCTCACCTCCTCTTTTTCCCAGGAGCAGTCTACTGTTGCTCTGCAATTTATTTGGACATTGCTATTGCTTTTCTCCACAGGAATTTATTGTCCCTTTATTGTTCCAGAATGTCATGTTATGAAAACTCCATATTCCCGCTCCCAGAGGCATTCAGGTTCCAAGAGTCCTGGGACTTCGCGGCGCAGCAAATCTCCTGGAGCAGGTAATGGGCATTGTTATTGCTTTCACACACAAACTATTACATTTTCATGTTTTCAGAAAGCTATAGAACCTCCTGTTGTCTTTGATTTTACCAGACTATCGTACTGCTGCCAAGTACATCATCTTGTATTTTTAAAGGGAATGAATCAGACATACAGATGATGAAATAAGTATTGAACACGTCACCAATTTTTTAAGTACCGTATATACTCGAGTATAAGCCGACCCGAGTATAAGCCGACCCCCCTAATTTTGCCACAAAAAACTGGGAAAACTTATTGACTCAAGTATAAGCCTAGGGTGGAAAATGGAGCAGCTACCGGTTAATGTCAAAAATAAAAATAGATACTAATAAAAGTAAAATTAATTGAGACATCAGTAGGTTAAGTGTTTTTGAATATCCATATTGAATCAGGAGCCCCATATAATGCTCCATACAGTTCATTATTGCCCCATATAATGCTCCATATAAAGCTGTGCCCCATATACAATGCTCTGCACCATTCATTATTGCCCCATAGCTGTGCCATATAGTGCTCTGCACCATTCATTATTGTCCCATAGCTGTGCCATATAGTGCTCTGCACCGTTCGTTATTGCCTTATAGCTGTGCCATATAGTGCTCTGCACCGTTCATTATTGCCCCATAGCTATGCCATATAGTGCTCTGCACCGTTCATTATTGCCCCATAGCTGTTATGATCCGGTGACCTTGGAGCTGCATGAGAACTTTCACTGGAGAAGGTGGCCACTATACTGACCGCAATCCTGAATTTAACACTGCAACTAGAAGTAGCCGTAGAGTGTACCTAACACACCTAGACACCTCGTCACAGCCGGAGGACTAAATACCCCTAAAGATGGAAATTGGAATACTATCTTGCCTCAGAGAAAATCCCCAAAGGATAGACAGCGCCCCACAAATATTGGCGGTGAGTCGGAGAGGAAAAAACATACACAGGCAGAAAAACAGGATTTAGCACAGGAGGCCACTCTAGCTAGATAGGACAGGATAGGACAGAGTTCTGTGCGGTCAGTATTAAAACCTTTCAAAAACATCCAGAGCAGAATATACAAAAAAACTTCCTACATCTAACTAAAAGATGTAGGAGCGTAAATCTGCAACTCCAGTGAATCCTACAATCAGAGCAGGAATAAAACTGAAACAAGCACACAGCAGTGTGCCACAGATACAAAAACCAAACACTTATCTTTGCTGAATTTGGCAGCAAGCAGGAGAAGCCAGAAAGTGATCCAACACTTCACAAGGAACATTGACAACTGGCAAGGGCTAAAGGATCCTGCACACCTAAATATCCCAGTCAGAATTGTAATCATCCGATACACCTGGCCAGGACTGCGAGTCGGAGACAACTGCATTCCCACCTACAACCACTGCAGGGAACCCAAGAGCAGAATTCACAACACATAGCTCTGCCATATAGTGCTCTGCACCGTTCATTTTTGTCCCATAGCTGTGCCATATAGTGCTCTGCACCGTTCGTTATTGCCCCATAGCTGTGCCATATAGTGCTCAGCACCGTTCAGTATTGCCCCATAGCTGTGCCATATAGTGCTCTGCACCGTTCATTATTGCCCCATAGCTGTGCCATATAGTGCTCTGCACCGTTCATTATTGCCCCATAGCTGTACCATATAGTGCTCTGCATTGTTCATTTTTGTCCCATAGCTGTGCCATATAGTGCTCTGCACCGTTCATTATTGCCTCATAGCTGTGCCATATAGTGCTCTGCACCGTTCATTATTGCCCCATAGCTGTGCCATATAGTGCTCTGCACCGTTCATTATTGCCCCATAGCTGTGCCATATAGTGCTCTGCACCGTTCATTATTGCCCCATAGCTGTGCCATATAGTGCTCTGCACCGTTCATTCTTGCCCCATAGCTGTGCCATATAGTGCTCTGCACCATTCATTCTTGCCCCATAACTGTGCCATTTAGTGCTCTGCACCGTTCATTCTTGCCCCATAACTGTGCCATATAGTGCTCTGCACCGTTCATTATTGCCCCATAACTGTGCCATACAGTGCTCTGCACCGTTCATTATTGCCCCATTGATGTACCATAGAAAGCTCTGCCATTGCTGCTGCTGCTTGAATAATAAAAAAAAAAAAGCCATACTCACCTTTCTTGCTTGCAGCTCCCGGCGCCGCTCCATCTTTCCGGCGCCGCTCCATCTTCCCGGCGTCTCTCCGCACTGACTGATCAGGTAGAGGGCGGCGCGCACACTATATGCGTCATCGCGCCCTCTGACCTGAACAGTCAGAGCGGAGAGACGCCGGGAAGATGGAGCGACGCCCGGCGTGTGGAACGGGGATAGGTGAATATGCGATACTTACCTGCTTCCGGCGTCCCGCTCCTTCCCCCGGACAGCTGGTCTTCGGTGCCGCAGCCTCTTCCTCTATCAGCGGTCACCGTTACCGCTGATTAGAGAAATTAATATGCGGCTCCACCCCTATGGGAGTGGAGTCCATATTAATTTTTCTAATGAGCGGTCCCACGTGACCGCTGAAAACGGGAAGAGCTGCAGCACCCGAAGACCGTGGGACGGCAGGGGGAGCGTCAGGACCGCCGGGACTAGGTGAGAGTATGCCTCAGCGCCCTCTCCCCCCCCTCACCCGCCGACCCTGCCGCCCACCGTGACTCGAGTATAAGCCGAGAGGGGCACTTTCAGCCCAAAAATTTGGGCTGAAAATCTCGGCTTATACTCGAGTATATACGGTAAATATATTTTTAGTCCACACAGACAAAGAAATCAAACCATAGATGTACGGTACATAAATTATGTTATGTGTAATAATGAGGAATGACACAGGAAAAAAAGTATTGAACACACTTACTGAAATGTATTTAATACTTTGTACAAAAGCCTTTGTTGATAATGACAGCTTTAAGACACCTCCTGTATGGCAAAACTAGTCACATGCATTTGCTTTTTGTGATTTTTGGCCCATTCTTCCGCACAAACACTCTTCAAACGCTGAAGGTTCCGTGGGCTCCTTCTATGAACTCTGAGCTTTAGTTCCTTCCATAAATTTTCTATTGGATAAAAGGTCACATAATTGGCGGTACCATTCTGGTAACTTTATTTTCTTTCTCTGAAGCCAATTGAGATTTTCCTTGGCTGTCTGTTTGGGATCATTGTCTTGCTGAAATGTCCACCCTCGTTTCATCTTCGTCATCCTGGTAGATTGCAGCTGATTTTTATCAAGTTCATTTGTCCATTCATCCTTCCATCAATTATATGAAGTTTGCCAGAGTCATATGCTGAAAAACAGCTCCACACCATGATGTTCTCACCTGCAAACTTCACTATTGGTGTGATGTTTTTGGATTGATAAGCAGTTCCTTTTGGCCTCCAAACATGGTGTGTATTATGGCATCCACACAGTTAAGTTTTTGCCTCATCTTACCAGACTATATTCTCCCATTATTTCACAGGCTTATCTAAATGTTGTTGAGCAAACTTTAAACTCTCATGAACATGATTTTTGTTCAGCAGTAGAGTCTTGTAATTGAGATGCATACAGGCCAAGGAGGTTGAGTGCATTACTTATTGTTTTTTTTAAACAATTGTACCTGCTGATTCCAGATCTTTCTGTAGCTCTCCACAGGTGGTCCTTGACTCTTGGACAACTGTTCTGATGAGTCTTCTCACTCATGTGTCTGAAATCTTGCATGGAGCACCTGGTTGTGGCCAGTAATGGTGTTCTTTCCACTTCTGGATTATGGTCGCAACAGTGATGCCTGGAAACTTCAGTAGTTTTGAAATTACCAATGACCTTAGTATGTGTTGCAACAATAAAGTTGCAAAGGTCTTGACACAGCTCACTTGGTTTTCCCCTCATGAGATGCTTCTTGTGTAGTATCTTGGCAATGTGACATCTTTCTATTGGCCATCAGATGAACCAGCTGATATTATTTTTCACTAAATGGCAGAATTGCTTTCTAATTGCTGATGGATTTTAGGTGGTGTCGTAACTTTTTTTTTCTTAGTATATACCGTATATACTCGAGTATAAGCCGAGATTTTCAGCCCAAATTTTTGGCCCGAAAGTCCCCTCTCGGCTTATACTCGAGTCATGATCGGCGGTGGGGTCGGCGGGTGAGGGGGAGAGAGGACTGTCATATACTCACCTAGTCCCGGCGCTCCTGTCGCTGTCCTTGCCTGTCCCATGGTCTCTGGGTGCCGCAGCTCTTCCTCTGTTCAGTGGTCACGTGGGACCGCTCATTAAAGTAATGAATATGGACTTCACTCCCATAGGGGTGGAGCCGCATATTCATTCCTGTAATGAGTGGTCCCACGTGACCGCTTACTACAGGAGGAAGCTGCGGGCGCCGGAGACCATCTGTCCGGGAGAAGCTGCCAGGGACCACGCTGGAGCAGGTGAGTATTTCATAGTCACCTGTCCGTGTTCCACCCGCCGGGCGCTGCTCCGTCTTCCCGTCCTCTTGCTGTGACTGTTCAGGTCAGAGGGCGCAATGACGTATTAGTGTGCGCGCCGCCCTCTGCCTGAACAGTCAGTGCGGTTAGACGGGACGCTGAGGAGCAGTGGGCAGCAAGCAAAGAGAGGTGAGTATGTCTTTTTTTTTTTTTTTATTGCAGCAGCAGCATTACATGGGGCACAGCTATATATGGATCATCTTATGGGGCAATAATGAAATGTATGGAGCATTCTATATGGCACAGCTATAAATGGATCATCTTATGGGGCAATAATGAAATGTATGGAGCATTCTATATGGCACAGCTTTACATGGAGCATCTATGGGGCAATAATGAATTGTATGGAGCATTCTATATGGCACAGCTATATATGGAGCATCTATGGGGCAATAATGAATTGTATGGAGCATTCTATATGGCACAGCTTTATATGGAGCATCTATGGGGCAATAATGAATTGTATGGAGCATTCTATATGGCACAGCTTTATATGGAGCATCTTATGGGGCAATAATGAAATGTATGGAGCATTCTATATGGCACAGTTTTAAATGGAGCATCTTATGGGGCCATAATGAACTGTATGCAGCATTACAAGGGGCACATTTTTATATGGAGCATCTTATGGGGCCATAATGAACTTTAATGCAGCATTACATGGGGCATATTTTCCTATGGAGCATCCTATGGGCACATCATCAACTTTATGGAGCATTACATGGGCCCATCATCAACTTTATGGAGCATTATATGGGCCCATCATCAACTGTATGGAGCATTATATTTTTTAAATTTACCAGTAGCTGCTGCATTTTCCACCCTAGGCTAATACTCGAGTCATTAAGTTTTTCCAGTTTTCTGTGGCAAAATTACGGGGTCGGCTTATACTCGGGTCGGCTTATACTCGAGTATATACGGTATATAATTTTCTATTAAAAGTTGTACTAAATAGTACAAACAACACAGTCAAGGTTTATCAACACCCCGAAAGAAATATTTAGGGAAGTATTGTTCCTTTTCTCAGTTTGGGGGAGTATTTCACATTTATTAACATTAATTTTAAATCTCGAATAGGCCCTTAAACGATTAATGAGGTTAATAATTGTTGGCAGGTGGTCTTTGGGATTAGACATGCAGTGGCTTATGAAAGTATTCACCCCCTTGGCATTTTTCATTTTTGCTATCTCTCATCCTAGGATTTCACTCATTTTTTGGAGGGTTTGTATCATTTCTTGTAAATAACATACCTATGGCTGTGAACATTTGGTTGGTTTTCTTTTTAATGCGAAGCAAACAACAAACAGTACAAAATTACTGAAAACTTAAGTGTTTATAACTATTCACCCCTCTGAAGTCAGTACTTTGTAGAGCCTCCTTTTGTGGCAATTACAACTGCAAGTTGCTTTTCATAAGTCTCTATAAGGCTGGTTTCACATTTGCATTCGGGGGGGCTGCGGATGGCAGCGTACTTCCTCCCTTCTTCCTCCTTGAAGCCCCACCTATGCTTCGCCTACTTTTCCATGTGTCCTGCGTTGCCCTGCATACCTATCTTTAACATTGGGTATGCAGGGACATGCGTTGTATGCGGATGCGTCTGTATGCGGTGATTTGACGTGTGCAGCAACCACACGGAAACGCAAAATTTTTCATGTTTCACTGTGGGGATGGTGTTCTTGGGGTGATGAGAGCTGTGTTAGTTTAGCGCCAGACATAGCATTTACGTTGGTGGCCAAAAAGCTCAATTTTGGTCTCATTTGATCACAGCACCTTCCTTCATACATTTGGGTTGTTGGGTTGTCTCCCACATCCTCACAATTTGTGTGTGAGTAAAGGCTTTTTTCTGGCCACACTTCTATAAATGCCACTTCTACGGAGTGTACTGCTTATTGTGGTCGTATGGACAGATACTTCAGTCTCTGCTTGGAATGCCGCAGCTCCTTCAGGATAACTTTTGGTCTCTGTGCTGCCTCTCTGATTAATGCCCTCCTTGCCCAGGCTGAGATTTTTAGTGGGCGGCCCTCTCTTGGCAGGTTTGTTTCAGTACCAGGTTCTTTCCATTTGATGATAATGGATTTGATGGTGCTCCAGAGGATCAGAGATTGGGATTTTTTTTATAATCCAACTTGTTGTTTGGTTAGTGGTACCTCTTATTTAATAGTGTTGCAGCCTCTGTTGCCTTTCAGAAAAGGAGTATACATTCCGACAGACAATGTGATACTTAGATTGCACACCGATGGACTTCCTTTCACTAAGCATGTGACTTACAAAGGGAATTTTTTGCACCAGAAATTTGTAGGGGCTTCATAGCAAAAGAATATACAGTATATATATGCACATGCCAATTTTTAGTTGTTTGATCCCATAAATTTAATTTATGCCTATATTTTTTCACTTCACCAACTTAGACCTTATAGTGTTGATGCATCGCACACAAATGGTATTGCAAAAATATTTAAACACCGGTTGTAACAAAATGTATCAAAATAGGTAAAAAGCCAATAGGGGATGCAAACTTTTGCAAGTTACTGTAAATAAAATTATGCAGTTTGCAAAAAAGGCTGCTTGAATTTTTTTATTATTAATTGTTATGCCTCTAAAAGTTACTGGGTCTTATAGGGTCTGAACCAGGGGTTCTACTTCCTTGTCCCATGCCCTTTTCCAAAGGAAAATATTTAGATAAGAATCCGGGGGTATATACCTTGGTTCTGGGGGGGTAGAATACAGATTTCGTATGTAATCAGAGAAATGGCCCAATAATGAGATTTTTTTTCAATACTTAATACAACCACTACCATTTTATGTTATTAAAGACTTTCTCTACGTCTCCACTGGAGGGACTTTGTTATTAGTGGAAGATTGAACTTTATCCAAAACTAGAAGCACTTTTCTAACATTTAGGGTGGTCGAATAACCTTTTATAAAGCCTGCCGGGGGTAGTGAAATGAGATTGGAAAGGACAGACGCCAGCATTGCTGTAGGCCCCGGGTGGGAGGAGGTGGGCATCCAGGCAGTGCGAGGCTGCGGCCCCTGGGCTCTCATAAGATGTCAGCGCCGGTAAACGGATTCCCCTTTCCCATTAATTTCCCTGCGTTGGGCTTCGAGAAAATGGTCGCCGGTGGCGGCGCATGTGCAGTTGAGAGCTCGAGAGATGCCCGCATCGACGCACCCAATCTTGCCACCGCCGACCTCCTGAGACCATGACCCTGCCTCCTGTGACCCTGTTCCACCGCAACTGAAGTCCCACACCCCCTCCCCCCGGAAGCTACTTTCGGATTAAGATGCACCCCAATTGTCCTCCCAAATTTTGGGGAGAAAGTGTGTGTTATAATCCATAAAGATTGGTCTGAATGAGCTGGGGGAATGTGGGTCTTTGCCTGGTTTTAGCAAAAGTTTAATGTAGGCCATATATGATAGAAAGATGGGATTACTTTGAAGTATTTTGTTAAAGACCGATTCCAGGAGGGGAGAGATTTCAGGGTTAAGAAGCTTGAAGAATTTGTTCATATATCCATTTGGACCAGGGGCTTTACTTGATTTTTAGATTTTTGATTGTATTAATAATCTCCTCTAGGGAAATGGGTCTTTTAAATTAACCTTCTGTTCTTCTGAGAAGGAGGGCATTTTAACCCTGTCCAACAATATCGTGGACAAAGGAATAGCTTGCTTTAGGTTTTTGTATACGTCTCTATAAAATCAACTCAAATATAATTGATAGTCTGCTGATTGGTTTTGATTTCTCCATTAGTAATTTTTTATTTAAAAATCATCATCTGACCAGCTTTTTTCACATATCTATAGTTTTTCATTTTTGGACATGTACATTTTTTCTTGCATATTGGTTGAATTAGTTTTGCTTTACAACCCAGGTACCTTTGTTTGCAGTGAGGGTTCAGCTAGATTTTGCTAGATAATTCTCTTAGACAGGGCTGTGGAGTTGAAGTAGGTGTCCATTTTGGTGGAGTTGGTATAAAATGGACCGACTCTGACTCCTAAAATATATAATATATTGGGTAAGTAGTACAAGGCAGGATGTGCTGTAAATGTTTTCATAAGAATTTGGGAAAGTTATTAAATGTCCTCTGAATGTCTGTTCTGTTCCTGATCTCTGCTTTTAGATGAGATGAATCTGTGCTGCACTTTACATACATGCTCAGTAGTGAGGCAGGGCTGTGGAATCGCAGTCGTGAGTCAGGGAAATTGAGGAGTCGGAGGTTTGGCTTGCCGACTCCACAGCCCTGGTTACCGACATCTGGCGAGAATTTAGCAACTTTAAAAATATATTTACTTACAAAAGTGGTGACATGTTCAATACTTTTTTCACCTGCTGTATTTTACTAATTTGAGCATTTGCTTCAAAATATTTTCTTTTCTGATTACTGATTTACTATTCTGTTTTCTTTGTCTTTATGGGGGCAGACATCTAGCTTGATCTGCTGCAACAGTTACAGAGAATTTACAGGTCATCTTGATTTCTATGTGATAGAGTTGTGAGCATGCTCTGTGACATGTGCAGAGGTCAGTGTGCAGGATGGAGTGAGCTATCTCTATCACTTACTTTAAACCATGTGATCCTGTGTTATCTGCCTCAAGCTGTTGGGCTTCCCCCATTCACATCCCACAAAACAGAGTGTCCACATTCTGCCATTGAATTGGTTATATTTTGGAAAATATCTCCTACAGTAAACTACATTATTTGTGTAGATAGATTAGATTGATTGATTACTGGAGAATCTATAAAACTTGGTAAGACAATTGATTACATTTTGTGCACTATAGTCATATTTTGATGGTAAAAAACACGACATCCAGCGTTATTTTGCTTGGCGCTAGGCAATTATAATAACTAATAGTAATTGTATTTATATAGCCTCAACATATTCCGCAGCACTTCACAATTTACAAGGGACATGTACAAACAATAAAGATGGCCGGCATCACTGATGATGCCACTGGACACAGAATTGGTCTCATAGCTAACTTTGTCATCGGTTTTCCTAAAGGGTTTTTGCACCACATCAGTAGGATGTATGACAAATGGTTAGGAGTATCTGAAAGGGACAGAATCAAGATAATAGGTTGCTGATTTTTAGTGCATGCCTATGATAGACAGATATTGTTAATTAATATATTCTCTTGATATCTTTACCCATGTTGTAAAATGAATGCAGTAAAGAGGTCTGGCTACTACTCCAGTGCCTATTCCACATCAAGGTCCTCAGGTGAGCCATTCTGATTGTGGCTTTCTTTCTTAGCTCACCAGCCGGTTCACATTTTGTCAAGCTCCATAAAGCTGTTCTGGTCAATATCTGAGCTTAACCATCACAACACACACATTTTCTTTGCTGTGTTACAGTAGCATTTCTATGACTGCTTGTTTCACGTTTGTATCCCACTTGTTCAGTACATGACTAACGCATTGTATGGAATTTAGTGTAGTAAACTTCCCCCTAACTTCACCTAGAGTAGTAGAAAGGCTTGGTTTGAGGAACTGAAGCACAGGTTCCACGCTGCAATTTTGGTGCAGCTCTCTCCTTACTTTACTTCCAATGTTTGAAAAAAGCAAATCTTAAAAAATGCCAAAAGAAATCAATACTCATCTCTCCACCTCCCACCGATGCAGCACAGAAGTGACAACTATCACTCTATCTTTATTTTCAAGTGGTCAAGGTGCCAAAACTGCCCAAAGCAGTGTTGGATACATTTTTCAGTGCTGTATTGTGGATCACAAACTCGCATAGCAGCAAAGTTTCCAGATTTCACATGATAGATCAACGTTAAGCTCTCAGGTTATCATGTCTCACCCTCACCTTGTGCACTCACCTATTGGAGTACACTAGTATCTACAGGTGGCCGAAAAAGTATATTTACTAGATTGACTGGATTAGTATAAAAAAGGCTCACTAGAAAAACTAATACCATAAAACTTTAAAGTTTATTTCGAATTACAATTAAAAAACCAAGCAACACACAAATTTCATAAATGTAATGCCAGGTCACTCAAAAAATTAACCCACTAATGACAGACCAGACAGAGAGGTAGGCTACGGTGTGGG
Source organism: Ranitomeya imitator (assembly GCF_032444005.1). Lineage (NCBI taxonomy): Eukaryota > Metazoa > Chordata > Amphibia > Anura > Dendrobatidae > Ranitomeya > Ranitomeya imitator. The sequence goes on from NC_091282.1 coordinate 1,037,352,143, forward strand.
TATAGCTCATTCACCCTATTCGCCCCTATTTTGGCCCTACCTGTCTGCGGTGGTTGGCACCTTCTTGAAAGCAATATGGCGCCCCCACTCCTTGGCGGCTCACCCTCCTGGCTCTAGAAATCCCTTATTAAATCATAGAGTTGAATTTCAAGATAATACCCCTGCAAAAAATCACCTCCATCAGCTAGAATGTGTAACCTATACAAAAAACATCCAGCAGTTATACAATATAACAATAGAGAAGGATTCCTAAACAATATCCGCCACCACAAAATCACTGTCTAATACAAATAGTCGTAATAATCTGGCACTCCAGGGGGAAATGGGGCAATCATATTTAGATGACTATAATTCACCCTTGTAAATCACTAAAGTGATCTCTACCTGCCAACGGGGGTTGGCACCCTCTTGGAAGCAATGTGGCGCCCCCGCTCCTCGGCGGCTGACCCTGATATTCCTACAGATTCCCTAATACCTAAGTCATAGATGGTATACAAAAGGGATACCAGGAACTGGTATAATAACCAGGGACTGTATAATACCATCAGTTCACAATTTTATTACCATTCATCAGCCACCAACAACCTCTGTTGCCATATATAGATGATAACTATCAATATATAATCCAATACTCTTAGAAATTTCCAAATTTTGACCAGAATAAATTATATTAAAGGATCATAGTGCAAACCCCGCTGGCAGGTAGGGATCACTTTAGTGATTTACAAGGGTGAATTATAGTCATCTAAATATGATTGCCCCATTTGCCCCTGGAGTGCCAGATTACTAAGACTATTTGTATTAGACAGTGATTTTGTGGTGGCGGATATTGTTTAGGAATCCTTCTCTATTGTTATATTGTATAACTGCTGGATGTTTTTTGTATAGTTTATACATTCTAGCTGATGGAGGTGATTTTTTGCAGGGGTATTATCTTGAAATTCAACTCTAGAATTTAATAAGGGATTTCTAGAGCCAGGAGGGTGAGCCGCCGAGGAGTGGGGGCGCCATATTGCTTTCAAGAAGGTGCCAACCTCTGCAGACAGGTAGGGCCAAAATAGGGGTGAATAGGGTGAATTGGCTATACCCACACCCTAGCCTACCTCACTGTCTGGTCTGTCATTAGTGGGTAAATTTTTTGAGTGACCTGGCGTTACATTTATGAAATTTGTGTTTGTTTTGTTTTTTTAATTGTAATTAGAAATAAACTTCAAAGTTTTATGGTATTAGTTTTTCTAGTGAGCCTATCTACAAGTGGCCGACGTGTGGCTTGTTATAGTCAATCTATGGTCTCAGCCATCACATGCTGTATTACTAACTTCATGGCTACCATCAATTAATACAGTAGTACTGCACACTCCCACTGATCCACGAGCTTGCAAACAAAAATGGTACAACCTCCGGAGCTTCTGTGCTATTGGTTTCTTTAGTATCATTCTTGTTACATTACCTACTGTTTTTTGTATATATTATTTTTAAGTCAATTTTCTTTGCATTTATTTTTTTATAATGCTTAGTATGTGAAGTATTCTTTTTTTTTTTTGGATACCATTTTGGTAATTAGAAAAAAATAATAATCAAAATATAAGGCGTTGGCCTAAGCTGAAAGTTACTGGCGAGGCTAGTTACTATAAGATAGCCCAGAGTTGCACTCACGTTTGCAGGTTGTTACACAAAACCTCAGCTTTAATGTAGTGGAAGTTTTTTTTTTAATTGGATTAATTTATATTGTCTCATATAAAGACAAGATTGCTCAGTACCTTTTGTAGAACCAAGAAGGAATGCAGGAAGATGTTAGCTCTGAAACCTGCTAATCATAAATAGTACATTAAAAGGTATTTGCAAAACATTTTATGTAGACAATTCTGTATTCTGGAAACTGCAGTTTGTCCATGTGGAAGGACTACAACTATTGGCACTAATGCACGCATTATTAGGGTCGCATGCACATAGCCCTATAGCAGCACACAGTCCATACAGCTCAGCAATATGAAATCAAACTCTGTAATTTCTCTTAGAAGCAATATAGTTAGAAATGTTTGGAAATTTTACACAGAATCTAGAATTTAGCCTGAGACCTTATAAGGCTAATTGCACACGTTGCAGAATTTCCACGGCAGTTCTGCAACTCCCTGCTGCGTGTATAACGCATGCAGAATTGGCATGCGTATTCCCGCTAAACACAAGCGTTTTACAAGCGTAATTAGCTTGCAGAATGCAAGCGTTTTCCAAGCGATCTGTAGCATCGCTTGGAAAACTGATTGACAGGTTGGTCACACTTGTCAAACATAGTGTTTGACAAGTGTGACCAACTTTTTACTATTGATGCTGCCTATTCAGCATCAATCGTAAAAAGATATAATGTTAAAAATAATAAAAAATTGTGATATTCTCAACTTCCGGCGGCCCCCGCAGCCTTCCCGATCCACGCGATGCTCCCGGCAGCTCCCGTTCCCAGTAATGCCTTGCGGCAATGACCCCAGATGACGTACCATCACGCGAGATCACTACGTCATCACATGTCATTGTCGCAAGGCATTACTGGGAATGGGAGCATCGCAAGGAGCGGGAAGGTGAGAATATCACGATTTTTTAATTTTAATTCTATTTTTTTTTTTTTACAGGTATACGGTTCCCAGGGCCTGGAGGAGAGTCTCCTCTCCTCCACCATGGGTACCAACTGCACATGGTCTGCTTACTTCCCGCATGGTGGGCATAGCCCCATGCGGGAAGTAAGCGGATCAATGCATTCCTATATGTGTGGAATCCCCGCGATTCCGCACAAAGAATGAACATGCTGCGTTTTTTTCCGGAATGCGTTTCCGATGCAGAAAAAAAAGCAGCATGTGCACAAAAAATGTGGAATGCATTACTAATGATGGGATGGTTATGTAAGCTTTTTTTAGCGTTTTTTGGCGGAAAAAGGAAGAAAAAAACGCTACAAAAACACTAAAATCCTGAACGTGTGCACATAGCCTAAGGATTCAAATTTTATATTGACGTGGCAGGTTTTTGGTTTTACAAAAACTGTAATGAGATCTGACAGGAGCAAGAAAACTAGTCTTTCTGCAACTCTTTAGGTGTACTTTAAAAAAAAAATTAAGTGTTAAAACAACAACTGTTGACCAAACTGTGTGAACCTTTCTCTGGTACATTTTTATGTACTGTATGTACATACAGTTCTAGGTGTACTTGCACAAGTCAGAGATTTTGTAGGATTATAGTCACCTGTATGAGTAACCAATTATGCTGAACAGGTGATAATGACCATCACTTTCATATATTCTGTCTACAAATATCTCAAGGGCTGTCACATTGTAGAAGAATCATCTTTATTCTCATTTGCACAAGGAAAGACTAGGAGTAATGGGATGAAAAAAACTTTTTGACAGTTAGGGTGATCAATGAGTGGAACAGGCTGCCACGAGAGGTGGTGAGTTCTCCTTCAATGGAAGTCTTCAAACAGAGGCTAGACAGACATCTGTCTGAGATGATTTAGTGAATCCTGCTTTGAGCAGGGGGTTGGACCAGTTGACCCAGGAAGTCCCTTCCAACTCTAAAATTCTATATTGAGTGAAACACTGTAATTAACTGAATCTGAGTGAGCTGGTTGGAAGCCTAAAACTTGGTGAGGAACAGCCAGATTTTGCTTAAAAGGTGAGATTGTAGAAGATCGTTTAATGTCAGAGGTAAGTATGAACACCGCAACAGGACACAAGGAGGTTATACTGCATCAGTGAGGTCTGTCCCAGGCAAATATTTCAACACAGAGCGGGGTTTCCAGATGTGCTGTTCAACATTTACAAAAAAAAATGCAAGAAAAATAAATAATTGAGGAATGTAGTGATTGACAAAGGAAACTTAATGGAACTTGATGCAGCAGATGAAAGATACATCATGATTACTTTCTTTTTAAATCAGATGTCCAGCAGTGCCATTAGCTCAGAACTTGCAGCAACCCGAGGGACCCATCTACCCCCATCTCCTGTTTTGCGAATTCTGGCCAAAAGTGGTCTTCTTGGAACAACTGTGGCAAAAGCATACTTTTGACATGAAATCAAGGCCA